>NW_024470554.1:0-123740 GCF_017639515.1 Carcharodon carcharias
TTCAAACAAAAGGCAAACAGAGGAAAACAGAGTTAAACAGAGGCAAGCACAGTAAAACAGAGGCAAACAGAGTTAACAGAGGTAAAACAGAGGCAAACAGAGGTAAAGAGTGTTAGCAGAGGCACACAGAGTTAAACAGAAGCAAACAGAGGCAGACAGAGTCAAGCAGAGGCAAACCGATTTAAACAGAAGCAAACAGAGGCAGACGGAGTTAAACAGAGTAAAACAGAGGCAAACAGAGTGAAACAGAGGCAAACAGAGTTAAACAGAGTTAAACAGAGGCAAACAGAGTGAAAGAGAGGAAAACAGAGGCAAACAGACTTAAACAGATTTAAACAGAGGCAAACAGAGGCAAACAGAGTTAAACAGAGGCAAACAGAGTTAAACAGAGTTAAACAGAGGCAAACAGAGTTAAATCGAGGCAAACATAGTAAAACAGAGGTAAACAGAGTTAAACAGAGGCAAACAGAGGCAAACAGAGTTACACAGAGGCAAACAGAGGCAAACAGAGTTAAACAGAGGCAAACAGAGTTAAATCGAGGCAAACATAGTAAAACAGAGGTAAACAAGGTTAAACAGGGTTGAACAGAGGCAAACAGAGTTAAATAGAGTTAAACAGGGTTAGACAGAGTCAAACAGAGGCAAACAGAGTTAAACAGATGCAAACAGAGTTAAACAGAGGCAAAAAAATTCAAACAGAGTTAAACAGAGGCAAACAGAATTAAACAGACTTAACCAGAGGGAAACAGCGTTGAACAGAGGCAAACGGAGTAAAACAGAGGCAAACAGAGTGAAACAGAGGTAAACAGAGTTAAACAGGGTTCAACAGAGGCAAACAGATGCAAACAGAGTAAAACAGGGTTAAACAGATGCAAACTGAGTTAAACAGAGGCAAACAGAGGCAAAAAGATTCAAACAAAGGCAAACAGAGGAAAACAGAGTTAAACAGAGGCAAGCACAGTAAAACAGAGGCAAACAGAGTTATACAGAGTAAAACAGAGGCAAACAGAGGTAAAGAGAGTTTAGCAGAGGCACACAGAGTTAAACAGAAGCAAACAGAGGCAGACAGAGTCAAGCAGAGGCAAACCGATTTAAACAGAAGCAAACAGAGGCAGACGGAGTTAAACAGAGGCAAACAGATTTAAACAGAGGCAAACAGAGGCAAATAGATGCAAACAGAGTAAAACAGAGTTAAACAGAGCCAAACGAAGTCCAACAGAGTAAAACAGAGTTAAACAGAGGCAAACACATTGAAAGAGAGGAAAACAGAGGTAAACAGACTTAAACAGATTTAAACAGAGACAAACAGAGTTAAACAGAGGCAAACAGAGTGAAACAGAGGCAAACAGAGGCAAATAGATGCAAACAGAGTAAAACAGAGTTAAACAGAGCCAAACGAAGTCCAACAGAGTAAAACAGAGTTAAACAGAGGCAAACAGATTGAAAGAGAGGAAAACAGAGGCAAACAGACTTAAACAGATTTAAACAGAGACAAACAGAGTTAAACAGAGGCAAACAGAGTTAAACAGAGGCAAACAGAGTTAAATCGAGGCAAATATAGTAAAACAGAGGCAAACAGACATAAACAGAGTTCAACAGAGTCAAACAGAGGCAAACAGAGTCAAACAGAGGCAAACAGAGTTAAACAGAGGCAAGCACAGTAAAAAAGAGGCAAACAGAGTTAAACAGAGTTAAACAGAGGCAAACAGAGGTAAAGAGAGTTTAACAGAGGCAAACAGAGTTAAACAGATGCAAACAGAGTAAAACAGAGATAAACAGAGGCAAACAAAGTCCAACAGAGTAAAACAGAGTTAAGCAGAGGCAAACAGAGTGAAAGAGAGGAAAACAGAGGCAAACAGACTTAAACAGATTTAAACAGAGGCAAACAGAGGCAAACAGAGTTAAACAGAGGCAAACAGAGTTAAACAGAGTTAAACAGAGGCAAACAGAGTTAAATCGAGGCAAACATAGTAAAACAGAGGTAAACAGAGTTAAACAGAGGTAAACAGAGTTAAACAGGGTTCAACAGAGGCAAACAGATGCAAACAGAGTAAAACAGGGTTAAACAGATACCAACTGAGTTAAACAGAGGCAAACAGAGGCAAAAAGATCCAAACAAAGGCAAACAGAGGAAAACAGAGTTAAACAGAGGCAAGCACAGTAAAACAGAGGCAAACAGAGTTAAACAGAGGCAAACAGAGGCAAACAGAGTTAAACAGAGTTAAACAGGGTTAAACAGAGGCAAACAGAGTTAAACAGAGGCAAAGAGAGTTAAACAGGGTTAGACAGAGTCAAACAGAGGCAAACAGAGTTAAACAGATGCAAACAGAGTTAAACAGAGGCAAAAAAATTCAAACAGAGTTAAACAGAGGCAAACAGAGTAAAACAGATTTAAAACGAGGCAAACAAAGTTAAATAGAGTTAAACAGAGGCAAACAGAATTAAACAGACTTAACCAGAGGGAAACAGAGTTGAACAGAGGCAAACGGAGTAAAACAGAGGCAAACAGAGTGAAACAGAGGTAAACAGAGTTAAACAGGGTTCAACAGAGGCAGACAGATGCAAACAGAGTAAAACAGAGTTAAACAGATGCCAACTGAGTTAAACAGAGGCAAACAGAGGCAAAAAGATTCAAACAAAGGCAAACAGAGGAAAACAGAGTTAAACAGAGGCAAGCACAGTAAAACAGAGGCAAACAGAGTTAAACAGAGTTATACAGAGGCAAACAGAGGTAAAGAGAGTTTAGCAGAGGCAAACAGAGTGAAACAGAAGCAAACAGAGGCAGACAGAGTTAAACAGAGGCAAACTGATTTAAACAGAAGCAAACAGAGGCAGACGGAGTTAAACAGAGGCAAACAGATTTAAACAGAGGCAAACAGAGGCAAACAGAGTTAAACAGATGCAAACAGAGTAAAACAGAGTTAAACAGAGGCAAACAAAGTCCAACAGAGTAAAACAGAGTTAAACAGAGGCAAACAGAGTGAAAGAGAGGAAAACAGAGGCAAACAGAATTAAACAGATTTAAACAGAGGCAAAAAGAGGCAAACAGAGTTAAACAGAGGCAAACAGAGTTAAACAGAGGCAAACAGAGTTAAATCGAGGCAAACATAGTAAAACAGAGGCAAACAGAGTTAAACAGAGGCAAAAAAATTCAAAGAGCGTTAAACAGAGGCAAACAGAGTTAATCAGATTCAAAACGAGGCAAACAAAGTTAAATAGAGTTAAACAGAGGCAAACAGAATTATACAGACTTAACCAGAGGGAACAGAGTTGAACAGAGGCAAACGGAGTAAAACAGAGGCAAACAGAGTGAAACAGGGTTAAACAGAGGGAAACAGAGTTAAACAGAGTTAAACAGGGTTAAACAGAGGCAAACAGAGTTAAACAGAGGTAAACAGAGTTAAACAGGGTTCAACAGAGGCAGACAGATGCAAACAGAGTAAAACAGGGTTAAACAGATGCCAACTGAGTTAAACAGAGGCAAACAGAGGCAAAAAGATTCAAACAAAGGCAAACAGAGGAAAACAGAGTTAAACAGAGGCAAGCACAGTAAAACAGAGGCAAACAGAGTTAAACAGAGTTAAACAGAGGCAAACAGAGGCAAACAGAGGTAAAGAGAGTTTAGCAGAGGCAAACAGAGTTAAACAGAAGCAAACAGAGGCAGACAGAGTTAAACAGAGGCAAACTGATTTAAACAGAAGCAAACAGAGGCAGACGGAGTTAAACAGAGGCAAACAGATTTAAACAGAGGCAAACAGAGGCAAACAGAGTTAAACAGATGCAAACAGAGTAAAACAGAGTTAAACAGAGGCAAACAAAGTCCAACAGAGTAAAACAGAGTTAAACAGAGGCAAACAGCGTGAAAGAGAGGAAAACAGAGGCAAACAGACTTAAACAGATTTAAACAGAGCCAAACAGAGGCAAACAGAGTTAAACAGAGGCAAACAGAGTTAAACAGAGTTAAACAGAGGCAAACAGAGTTAAATCGAGGCAAACATAGTAAAACAGAGGTAAACAGAGTTAAACAGAGGCAAACAGAGGCAAACAGAGTTAAACAGAGGCAAACAGAGTAAAACAGAGTTAAACAGAGGCAAACAGAGTTAAATCGAGGCAAACATATTAAAACAGAGGTAAACAGAGTTAAACAGGGTTAAACAGAGGCAAACAGAGTTAAACAGAGTTAAACAGGGTTAAACAGAGGCAAACAGAGTTAAACAGAGGCAAAGAGAGTTAAACAGGGTTAGACAGAGTCAAACAGAGGCAAACAGAGTTAAACAGATGCAAACAGAGTTAAACAGAGGCAAAAAAATTCAAACTGAGTTAAACAGAGGCAAACAGAGTAAAACAGATTTAAATAGAGGCAAACAAAGTTAAATAGAGTTAAACAGAGGAAAACAGAATTAAACAGACTTAACCAGAGGGAAACAGAGTTGAACAGAAGCAAACAGAGTAAAACAGAGGCAAACAGAGTGAAACAGAGGTAAACAGAGTTAAACAGGGTTCAACAGAGGCAGACAGATGCAAACAGAGTAAAACAGGGTTAAACAGATGCCAACTGAGTTAAACAGAGGCAAACAGAGGCAAAAAGATTCAAACAAAGGCAAACAGAGGAAAACAGAGTTAAACAGAGGCAAGCACATTAAAACCGAGGCAAACAGAGTTAAACAGAGTAAAACAGAGGCAAACAGAGGTAAAGAGAGTTTAGCAGAGGCAAACAGAGTGAAACAGAAACAAACAGAGGCAGACAGAGTTAAACAGAGGCAAACCGATTTAAACAGAAGCAAACAGAGGCAGACGGAGTTAAACAGAGGCAAACAGATTTAAACAGAGGCAAACAGAGGCAAACAGAGTTAAACAGATGTAAACAGAGTTAAACAGAGGCAAACAGATTTAAACAGAGGCAAAGAGAGGCAAACAGAGTTAAACAGATGCAAACAGAGTAAAACAGAGTTAAACAGAGGCAAACAAAGTCCAACAGAGTAAAACAGAGTTAAACAGAGGCAAACAGAGTGAAAGAGAGGAAAACAGAGGCAAACAGAATTAAACAGATTTAAACAGAGGCAAAAAGAGGCAAACAGAGTTAAACAGAGGCAAACAGAGTTAGACAGAGGCAAACAGAGTTAAATCGAGGCAAACATAGTAAAACAGAGGCAAACAGAGTTAAACAGGGTTAAACAGAGGCAAACAGAGTTAAACAGAGGCAAAAAAATTCAAACAGCGTTAAACAGAGGCAAACAGAGTTAATCAGACTCAAAACGAGGCAAACAAAGTTAAATAGAGTTACACAGAGGCAAACAGAATTAAACAGACTTAACCAGAGGGAAACAGAGTTGAACAGAGGCAAACGGAGTAAAACAGAGGCAAACAGAGTGAAACAGGGTTAAACAGAGGCAAACAGAGTTAAACAGATTTAAACAGGGTTAAACAGAGGCAAACAGAGTTAAACAGAGGCAAAGAGAGTTAAACAGGGTTAGACAGAGTCAAACAGAGGCAAACAGAGTTAAACAGATGCAAACAGAGTTAAACAGAGGCAAAAAAATTCAAACAGAGTTAAACAGAGGCAAACAGAGTAAAACAGATTTAAAACGAGGCAAACAAAATTAAATAAGTGTAAACAGAGGCAAACAGAATTAAACAGACTTAACCAGAGGGAAACAGAGTTGAACAGAAGCAAACGGACTAAAACAGAGGCAAACAGAGTGAAACAGAGGTAAACAGGGTTCAACAGAGGCAGACAGATGCAAACAGAGTAAAACAGGGTTAAACAGATGCCAACTGAGTTAAACAGAGGCAAACAGAGGCAAAAAGATTCAAACAAAGGCAAACAGAGGAAAACAGAGTTAAACAGAGGCAAGCACAGTAAAACAGAGGCAAACAGAGTTAAACAGAGTTAAACAGAGGCAAACAGAGGTAAAGAGAGTTTAGCAGAGGCAAACAGAGTTAAACAGAAGCAAACAGAGGCAGACAGAGTTAAACAGAGGCAAACAGATTTAAACAGAGGCAAACAGAGGCAAACAGAGGCAAACAGAGTTAAACAGATGCAAACAGAGTAAAACAGAGTTAAACAGAGGCAAACAAAGTCCAACAGAGTAAAACAGAGTTAAACAGAGGCAAACAGAGTGAAAGAGAGGAAAACAGAGGCAAACAGAATTAAACAGATTTAAACAGAGGCAAACAGAGGCAAACAGAGTTAAACAGAGGCAAACAGAGTTAAACAGAGGCAAACAGAGTTAAATCGAGGCAAACATAGTAAAACATAGGCAAACAGAATTAAACAGAGTTAAACAGAGGCAAACAGAGGCAAACAGAGTTAAACAGAGGCAAACAGAGTTAAACAGAGGCAAACAGAGTTAAATCGAGGCAAACATAGTAAAACAGAGGCAAAGAGAGTTAAACAGGGTTAAACAGAGGCAAACAGAGTTAAACAGAGGCAAAAAAATTCAAAGAGCGTTAAACAGAGGCAAACAGAGTTAATCAGATTTAAAAAGAGGCAAACAAAGTTAAATAGAGTTAAACAGAGGCAAACAGAATTAAACAGACTTAACCAGAGGGAAACAGAGTTGAACAGAGGCAAACGGAGTAAAACAGAGGCAGAGTGAAACAGAGGTAAACAGAGTTAAACAGGGTTCAACAGAGGCAAACAGATGCAAACAGAGTAAAACAGGGTTAAACAGATGCCAACTGAGTTAAACAGAGGCAAACAGAGGCAAAAAGATTCAAACAAAGGCAAACAGAGGCAAACAGAGTTAAATAGAGTTAAACAGAGGCAAACAGAGGCAAACAGAGTTAAACAGAGGCAAACAGAGTTAAATCGAGGCAAACATAGTTAAACAGAGGCAAACAGAGTAAAACAGATTTAAAACGAGGCAAACAAAGTTAAATAGAGTTAAACAGAGGCAAACAGAATTAAACAGACTTAACCAGAGGGAAACAGAGTTGAACAGAGGCAAACGGAGTAAAACAGAGGCAAACAGAGTGAAACAGAGGTAAACAGAGTTAAACAGGGTTGAACAGAGGCAGACAGATGCAAACAGAGTAAAACAGGGTTAAACAGATGCCAACTGAGTTAAACAGAGGCAAACAGAGGCAAAAAGATTCAAACAAAGGCAAACAGAGGAAAACAGAGTTAAACAGAGGCAAGCACAGTAAAACAGAGGCAAACAGAGTTAAACAGAGTTAAACAGAGGCAAACAGAGTTAAACAGGGTTCAACAGAGGCAAACAGATGCAAACAGAGTAAAACAGGGTTAAACAGATGCCAACTGAGTTAAACAGAGGCAAACAGAGGCAAAGAGAGTTTAGCAGAGGCAAACAGAGTTAAACAGAAGCAAACAGAGGCAGACAGAGTTAAACAGAGGCAAACTGATTTAACAGAAGCAAACAGAAGCAGACGGAGTTAAACAGAGGCAAACAGATTTAAACAGAGGCAAACAGAGGCAAACAGAGGCAAACAGAGTTAAACAGAGGCAAACAGAGTAAAACAGAGTTAAACAGATGCAAACAGCGTCATACAGAGTAAAACAGAGTTAAACAGAGGCAAACAGAGTGAAAGAGAGGCAAACAGAGGCAAACAGAGTTAAACAGATTTAAACAGAGGCAAACAGAGGCAAACAGAGCTAAACAGAGGCAAACAGATTTAAACAGAGGTAAACAGAGTTAAACAGAGGCAAACAGAGGCAAACAGAGTTAAACAGAGGAAAACAGAGGCAAACAGAGTTAAACAGAGGCAAACAGAGTTTATCAGCGTTAAACAGAGGCAAACAGAGTTAAACAGAGTTAAACAGAGTTAAACAGAGGCAAACAGAGTTAAACAGAGGCAAAGAGAGTTAAACAGGGTTAGACAGAGGCTAACAGAGGCAAACAGAGTTAAACAGATGCAAGCAGAGTAAAACAGATTTAAAACGAGGCAAACAAAGTTAAATAGAGTAAACAGAGGCACATAGAATTAAACAGACTTAACCAGAGGGAAACAGAGTTGAACAGAGGCAAACGGAGTAAAACAGAGGCAAACAGAGTGAAACAGAGGTAAAACTGAGTTAAACAGGGTTCAACAGAGGCAGACAGATGCAAACAGAGTAAAACAGGGTTACACAGATGCCAACTGAGTTAAACAGAGGCAAACAGAGGCAAAAAGACTCAAACAAAGGCAAACAGAGGAAAACAGAGTTAAACAGAGGCAAGCGCAGTAAAACAGAGGCAAACAGAGTTAAACAGAGTTAAACAGAGGCAAACAGAGTAAAACAGATTTAAAACGAGGCAAACAAAGTTAAATAGAGTTAAACAGAGGCAAACAGAATTAAACAGACTTAACCAGAGGGTAACAGAGTTGAACAGAGGCAAACGGAGTAAAACAGAGGCAAACAGAGTGAAACAGAGGTAAACAGAGTTAAACAGGGTTCAACAGAGGCAGACAGATGCAAAACAGAGTAAAACAGGGTTAAAACAGATGCCAACTGAGTTAAACAGAGGCAAACAGAGGCAAAAAGATTCAAACAAAGCAAACAGAGGAAAACAGAGTTAACAGAGGCAAGAACAGTAAAACAGAGGCCAACTGAGTTAAACAGAGTTAAACAGAGGCAAACAGAGTTAAACAAAGTTAAACAGAGGCAAACAGATGCCAACAGAGTTAAACAGGGTTAAACAGATGCAAACAGTGTTAAACAGAGGCAAACAGAGGCAATCAGATATAGCAGAGGCAAACAGAGTTAAACAGAAGCAAACAGAGGCAGACAGAGTTAAACAGAGGCAAACTGATTTAAACAGAAGCAAACAGAGGCAGACGGAGTTAAACAGAGGCAAACAGATTTAAACAGAGGCAAACAGAGGCAAACAGAGGCAAACAGAGTTAAACAGATGCAAACAGAGTAAAACAGAGTTAAACAGAGGCAAACAAAGTCCAACAGAGTAAAACAGAGTTAAACAGAGGCAAACAGAGTGAAAGAGAGGAAAACAGAGGCAAACAGAGTTGCACAGATTAAAACAGAGGCAAACAGAGGCAAACAGAGCTAAACAGAGGCAAACATAGTACAACAGAGGTAAACAGAGTTAAACAGAGGCAAACAGAGGCAAACAGAGTTAAACAGAGGCAAACAGAGGCAAACAGAGTTAAACAGAGGCAAACAGAGTTAAACAGAGTTAAACAGGGTTAAACAGAGGCAAACAGAGTTAAACAGAGGCAAAGAGAGTTAAACAGGGTTAGACAGAGTCAAACAGAGGCAAACAGAGTTAAACAGATGCAAACAGAGTAAAACAGATTTAAAACGAGGCAAACAAAGTTAAATAGAGTTAAACAGAGGCACATAGAATTAAACAGACTTAACCAGAGGGAAACAGAGTTGAACAGAGGCAAACGGAGTAAAACAGAGGCAAACAGAGTGAAACAGAGGTAAACTGAGTTAAACAGGGTTCAACAGAGGCAAACAGATGCAAACAGAGTAAAACAGGGTTAAACAGATGCCAACTGAGTTAAACAGAGGCAAACAGAGGCAAAAAGATTCAAACAAAGGCAAACAGAGGAAAACAGAGTTAAACAGAGGCAAGCACAGTAAAACAGAGGCAAACAGAGTTAAACAGAGTTAAACAGAGGCAAACAGAGGCAAACAGAGTTTAGCAGAGGCAAACAGAGTTAAACAGAAGCAAACAGAGGCAGACAGAGTTAAACAGAGGCAAACCGATTTAAACAGAGGCAAACAGAGGCAAGCAGAGGCAAACAGAGGCAAACAGATTTCAACAGAGGCAAACAGAGGCAAACAGAGTTAAACAGATGCAAACAGAGTTAAACAGAGTTAAACAGAGGCAAACAAAGTCAAACAGAGTAAAACAGAGTTAAACAGAGGCAAACAGAGTGAAAGAGAGGAAAACAGAGGCAAACAGACTTAACGTGGTCCATCTCTGACACTTCCCTTCCCTTCCTTGACCTCTCTATCTCAATCTCTGGTGATAGACTGTCCACCAATATCCATTACACACCCACCGACTCCCACAGCTATCTCGACTACAGCTCCTCACACCCCGCTTCCTGTAAGGACTCCATCCCATTCTCTCAGTTCCTTCGCCTCCGTCGCATCTGTTCCGATGATGCTACATTCAAAAACAGTTCCTCTGACATGTCCTCCTTCTTCCTTAACTGAGGTTTTCCACCCACGGTCGTTGACAGGGCCCTCAACCGTGTCCGGCCCATATCCCGCGCATCCGCCCTCACGCCTTCTCCTCCCTCCCAGAAACATGATAGGGTCCCCCTTGTCCTCACTTATCACCCCACCAGCCTCCGCATTCAAAGGATCATCCTCCGCCATTTCCGCCAACTCCAGCATGATGCCACCACCAAACACATCTTCCCTTCACCCCCCTTATCGGCATTCCGTAGGGATCGCTCCCTCCGGGACACCCTGGTCCACTCCTCCATCACCCCCTACTCCTCAACCCCCTCCTATGGCACCACCCCATGCCCACGCAAAAGATGCAACACCTGCCCCTTCACTTCCTCTCTCCTCACCGTCCAAGGACCCAAACACTCCTTTCAAGTGAAGCAGCATTTCACTTGCATTTCCCCCAACTTAGTCTACTGCATTCGTTGCTCCCAATGTGGTCTCCTCTACATTGGAGAGACCAAACGTAAACTGGGCGACCGCTTTGCAGAACACCTGCGGTCTGTCCGCAAGAATGACCCAAACCTCTCTGTCGCTTGCCATTTCAACACTCCACCCTGCTCTCTTGCCCACATGTCCGTCCTTGGCTTGCTGCATTGTTCCAGTGAAGCCCAACGCAAACTGGAGGAACAACACCTCATCTTCCGACTAGGGACTTTACAGCCTTCCGGACTGAATATTGAATTCAACAACTTTAGGTCGTAAGTTCCCTCCCCCATCCCCACCCCCTTTCTGTTTCCCCCTTCCCTTTTTTTTCCAATAAATTATAAAGATTTTCCTTTTCCCACCTATTTCCATTATATAAATAAAAAAAAAACACACTAGAGTTATACCTTGAGTGCCCTACCATCCATTCTTAATTAGCACATTCGTTTAGATAATATCACCAACTTTAATTTTAACACCTATGTGTTCTATTGTACTATTGTCGTTGACATCTTTTGATGATCTGCTTCTATCACTGCTTGTTTGTCCCTACAACCACAACCCCCCCCCCCACCTCCACCTCTTTGTCTCTCTATCTCTCCGCCCCCCACACACACACCTTAAACCAGCTTATATTTCAACTCTTTCTTGGACTCGAACGCAAGTTCTGTCGAAGGGTCATGAGGACTCGAACGTCAACTCTTTTCTCTCCGCCGATGCTGCCAGACCTGCTGAGTTTTTTCCAGGTAATTCTGTTTTTGTTTCAGAGTTAAACAGAGTTAAACAGAGGCAAAAAGAGGCAAACAGAGTTAAACAGAGGCAAACAGAGTTAAACAGAGGCAAACAGAGTTAATTCAGAGGCAAAGAGAGTTAAACAGAGGCAAACAGACTTAAACAGAGTTAAACAGAGGCAAACAGAGGCAAACAGAGTTAAACAGAGGCAAACAGAGTTAAACAGAGTTAAACAGAGGCAAACAGAGTTAATCAGAGGCAAACATAGTGAAACTGAGGCAAACAGAGTTAAACAGAGTTAAACAGAGGCAAACAGAGTTAAACAGAGGCAAAAAAATTCAAACAGCGTTAAACAGAGGCAAACAGAGTTAAAACAGATTTAAAACGAGGCAAACAGAGTTAAATAGAGTTAAACAGAGGCAAAAGAATTAAACAGTCTTAAACAGAGGGACATAGAGTTAAAAAGAGGCAAACTGAGGCAAACAGAGGCAAACAGAGTGAAACAGAGGTAAACAGAGTTAAACAGGGTTCAACAGAGGCAAACAGATGCAGAGTAAAACAGGGTTAAACAGATGCCAACTGAGTTAAACAGAGGCAAACAGAGGCAAACACAGTTAAACAAAGGCAAACAGAGGCAAACAGAGTTAAACAGAGGCAAACACAGTTAAACAGAGGCAAACAGAGTTAAACAGAGTTAAACAGAGGCAAACAGAGGTAAACAGAGTTTAGCAGAGGCAAACAGAGTTAAACAGAAGCAAACAGAGGCAGACAGAGTTAAACAGAGGCAAACAGAGTTAAACAGAAGCAAACAGAGGCAGACAGAGTTAAACAGAGTCAAACAGATTTAAACAGAGGCAAACAGAGTTAAACAGAGGCAAACAGATGTTAACAGAGGGAATCAAAGTCCAACAGAGTAAAACAGAGTTAAACAGAGGCAAACAGAGTGAAAGAGATTAAAATAGAGGTCAACAGACTTAAACAGATTTAAACAGAGGCAAACAGAGGCAAACAGAGTTAAACAGAGGCAAACAGAGTTAAACAGAGGCAAACAGAGTTAAACAGAGGCAAAACAGATTTAAACAGAAGCAAACAGATGCAAACGGAGTCAAACAGAGTTCAACAGATTTAAACAGAGGCAAACAGAGGCAAACAGAGGCAATCAGAGGCAAACAGAGTAAACAGAGTTAAACAGAGGCAAACAGATTTAAACAGAGGCAAACAGAGGCAAACAGAGTTAAACAGATGCAAACAGAGGCAAACAGATTTAAACAGAGGCAAACAGAGTCCAACAGAGTAGAACAGAGTTAAAAAGAGGCAAACAGAGTGAAAGAGAGGGCAAACAAATACAAACAGAGTTAAACAAAGTTAAACAGAGGCGAACAGAGTTAAACAGAGGCAAACAGAGTGAACAGAGTTAACGGAGGCAACAGAGTGAAACAGAGTTAAACAAGAACGCAAACAGAGGCAGACAGAGTTAAACAAGGGAAACAGATTTAACAGAAACAAACAGAGGCAGACGGAGGTTAAACAGAGTCAAACAGATTTAAAAAGAGGCAAACAGAGGCTAACAGAGGCAAACAGAGTTAAACAGATGCAAACAGAGTAAAACAGAGTTAAACAGAGGCAAACAAAGTCCAACAGAGTTAAACAGAGGCAAACAGAGTGAAACAGATTTAAACAGAAGCAAACAGAGGCAGACTGAGTTAAACAGAGGCAAACAGATTTAAACAGAAGCAAACAGAGGCAGACGGAGTTAAACAGAGTCAAACAGAATTAAAAAGAGGCAAACAGAGGCAAACAGAGGCAAACAGATGCAAACAGAGTAAAACAGAGTTAAACAGAGGCAAACAAAGTCCAACAGACTTAAACAGAGTTAAACAGAGGCAAACACAGGCAAACAGAGTAAAACAGAGGCAAACAGATTCAAACAGAGTTAAACAGAGGCAAACAGAGTTAAATCGAGGCAAACATAGTAAAACAGAGGTAAACAGAGTTAAACAGGGTTAAACAGAGGCAAACAGAGTTAAACAGAGTTAAACAGAGGCAGACAGAGGCACACAGTGTTAAACAGAGGCAAAGAGAGTTAAACAGGGTTAGACAGAGTCAAACAGAGGCAAACAGAGTTAAACAGATGCAACCAGAGTTAAACAGAGGCAAAAAAATTCAAACAGAGTTAAACAGAGGCAAACAGAGTTAAACAGAGGCAGAGTGAAACAGAGTTAAACAGAAGCAAACAGAGGCAGACAGAGTTAAACAGGGGCAAACAAAGTTAAACAGAGGCAAACAGAGGAAGACAGAGGCAAACAGAGGCCAACAGAGTTAAACAGAAGCAAACAGAGTGAAACTGAGTTAAACTGAGGCAAACAGAGTTAAACAGTGGCAAACAGAGTGAAACAGAGTTAAACAGAAGCAAACAGAGGCAGACAGAGTTAAACAGGGGCAAACAAATTTAAACAGAGGCAAACAGAGTTAAACAAAGTTAAACAGAGGCAAACAGAGGAAAACAGAGGCAAACAGAGGCCAACAGAGTTAAACAGAAGCAAACAGAGTGAAACTGAGTTAAACTGAGGCAAACAGAGTTAAACAGTGGCAAACAGAGTGAAACAGAGTTAAACAGAAGAAAACAGAGGCAGACAGAGTTAAACAGAGGCAAACAGATTTAAACAGAAGCAAACAGAGGCAGACGGAGTTAAACAGGGGCAAACAAAGTCCAACAGAGTAAAACAGAGTTAAATCAAGGCAAACATAGTAAAACAGAGGCAAACAGACTTAAACAGAGGCAAACAGAGTTAAACAGAGGCAAACAGAGTTAAATCGAGGCAAACAGATTTAAACAGAAGCAAACAGATGCAGACGGAGTTAAACAGAGTCAAACAGATTAAAAAGAGGCAAACAGAGGCAAACAGAGTTAAACAGATGCAAACAGAGTAAAACAGAGTTAAACAGATGCAAACAGAGCAAAACAGAGTTAAACAGAGGCAAACAAAGTCCAACAGAGTAGAACAGAGTTAAAAAGAGGCAAACAGAGTGAAAGAGAGGAAAACAGAGCCAAACAGAGTTAAACAAAGTTAAACAGAGGCCAACAGAGTTAAACAGAAGCAAACAGAGTGAAACAGAGTTAAACAGAGGCAAACAGAGTGAAACAGAGTTAAACAGAGGCAAACAGATTGAAAGAGAGGAAAACAGAGGCAAACAGACTTAAACAGATTTAAACAGAGACAAACAGAGTTAAACAGAGGCAAACAGAGTTAAACAGAGGCAAACAGAGTTAAATCGAGGCAAATATAGTAAAACAGAGGCAAACAGACATAAACAGAGTTCAACAGAGTCAAACAGAGGCAAACAGATTCAAACAGAGGCAAACAGAGTTAAACAGAGGCAAGCACAGTAAAAAAGAGGCAAACAGAGTTAAACAGAGTTAAACAGAGGCAAACAGAGGTAAAGAGAGTTTAACAGAGGCAAACAGAGTTAAACAGATGCAAACAGAGTAAAACAGAGATAAACAGAGGCAAACAAAGTCCAACAGAGTAAAACAGAGTTAAACAGAGGCAAACAGAGTGAAAGAGAGGAAAACAGAGGCAAACAGACTTAAACAGATTTAAACAGAGGCAAACAGAGGCAAACAGAGTTAAACAGAGGCAAACAGAGTTAAACAGAGTTAAACAGAGGCAAACAGAGTTAAATCGAGGCAAACATAGTAAAACAGAGGTAAACAGAGTTAAACAGAGGTAAACAGAGTTAAACAGGGTTCAACAGAGGCAAACAGATGCAAACAGAGTAAAACAGGGTTAAACAGATACCAACTGAGTTAAACAGAGGCAAACAGAGGCAAAAAGATCCAAACAAAGGCAAACAGAGGAAAACAGAGTTAAACAGAGGCAAGCACAGTAAAACAGAGGCAAACAGAGTTAAACAGAGGCAAACAGAGGCAAACAGAGTTAAACAGAGTTAAACAGGGTTAAACAGAGGCAAACAGAGTTAAACAGAGGCAAAGAGAGTTAAACAGGGTTAGACAGAGTCAAACAGAGGCAAACAGAGTTAAACAGATGCAAACAGAGTTAAACAGAGGCAAAAAAATTCAAACAGAGTTAAACAGAGGCAAACAGAGTAAAACAGATTTAAAACGAAGCAAACAAAGTTAAATAGAGTTAAACAGAGGCAAACAGAATTAAACAGACTTAACCAGAGGGAAACAGAGTTTGAACAGAGGCAAACGGGAGTTAAACAGAGGCAAACAGAGTGAAACAGAGGTAAAC
The DNA here is from genome assembly GCF_017639515.1 of Carcharodon carcharias. NCBI lineage: Eukaryota > Metazoa > Chordata > Chondrichthyes > Lamniformes > Lamnidae > Carcharodon > Carcharodon carcharias. The sequence goes on from NW_024470554.1 coordinate 15,562, forward strand.
AGAGTTAAACAGGGTTCAACAGAGGCAGACAGATGCAAACAGAGTAAAACAGAGTTAAAACAGAGGCAAACAGAGTTAAACAGAGGCAAACAGAGGCAAAAAGATTCAAACAAAGGCAAACAGAGGAAAACAGAGTTAAACAGAGGCAAGCACAGTAAACAGAGGCAAACAGAGTTAAACAGAGTTATACAGAGGCAAACAGAGGTAAAGAGAGTTTAGCAGAGGCAAACAGAGTGAAACAGAAGCAAACAGAGGCAGACAGAGTTAAACAGAGGCAAACTGATTTAAACAGAAGCAAACAGAGGCAGACGGAGTTAAACAGAGGCAAACAGATTTAAACAGAGGCAAACAGAGGCAAACAAACTTAAACAGAGGCAAACAGAGTAAAACAGAGTTTTACAGAGGCAAACAAAGTCCAACAGAGTAAAACAGAGTTAAACAGAGGCAAACAGAGTGAAAGAGAGGAAAACAGAGGCAAACAGAATTAAACAGATTTAAACAGAGGCAAAAAGAGGCAAACAGAGTTAAACAGAGGCAAACAGAGTTAAACAGAGGCAAACAGAGTTAAATCGAGGCAAACATAGTAAAACAGAGGCAAACAGAGTTAAACAGAGGCAAAAAAATTCAAAGAGCGTTAAACAGAGGCAAACAGAGTTAATCAGATTCAAAACGAGGCAAACAAAGTTAAATAGAGTTAAACAGAGGCAAACAGAATTATACAGACTTAACCAGAGGGAAACAGAGTTGAACAGAGGCAAACGGAGTAAAACAGAGGCAAACAGAGTGAAACAGGGTTAAACAGAGGGAAACAGAGTTAAACAGAGTTAAACAGGGTTAAACAGAGGCAAACAGAGTTAAACAGAGGTAAACAGAGTTAAACAGGGTTCAACAGAGGCAGACAGATGCAAACAGAGTAAAACAGGGTTAAACAGATGCCAACTGAGTTAAACAGAGGAAAACAGAGGCAAAAAGATTCAAACAAAGGCAAACAGAGGAAAACAGAGTTAAACAGAGGCAAGCACAGTAAAACAGAGGCAAACAGAGTTAAACAGAGTTAAACAGAGGCAAACAGAGGCAAACAGAGGTAAAGAGAGTTTAGCAGAGGCAAACAGAGTTAAACAGAAGCAAACAGAGGCAGACAGAGTTAAACAGAGGCAAACTGATTTAAACAGAAGCAAACAGAGGCAGACGGAGTTAAACAGAGGCAAACAGATTTAAACAGAGGCAAACAGAGGCAAACAGAGTTAAACAGATGCAAACAGAGTAAAACAGAGTTAAACAGAGGCAAACAAAGTCCAACAGAGTAAAACAGAGTTAAACAGAGGCAAACAGCGTGAAAGAGAGGAAAACAGAGGCAAACAGACTTAAACAGATTTAAACAGAGCCAAACAGAGGCAAACAGAGTTAAACAGAGGCAAACAGAGTTAAACAGAGTTAAACAGAGGCAAACAGAGTTAAATCGAGGCAAACATAGTAAAACAGAGGTAAACAGAGTTAAACAGAGGCAAACAGAGGCAAACAGAGTTAAACAGAGGCAAACAGAGTAAAACAGAGTTAACAGAGGCAAACAGAGTTAAATCGAGGCAAACATACTAAAACAGATGTAAACAGAGTTAAACAGGGTTAAACAGAGGCAAACAGAGTTAAACAGAGTTAAACAGGGTTAAACAGAGGCAAACGGAGTTAAACAGAGGCAAAGAGAGTTAAACAGAGTTAGACAGAGTCAAACAGAGGCAAACAGAGTTAAACAGATGCAAACAGAGTTAAACAGAGGCAAAAAAATTCAAACTGAGTTAAACAGAGGCAAACAGAGTAAAACAGATTTAAAAAAAGGCAAACAAAGTTAAATAGAGTTAAACAGAGGAAAACAGAATTAAACAGACTTAACCAGAGGGAAACAGAGTTGAACAGAAGCAAACGGAGTAAAACAGTGGCAAACAGAGTGAAACAGAGGTAAACAGAGTTAAACAGGGTTCAACAGAGGCAGACAGATGCAAACAGAGTAAAAGAGGGTTAAACAGTTGCCAACTGAGTTAAACAGAGGCAAACAGAGGAAAAAGATTCAAACAAAGGCAATCAGAGGAAAACAGAGTTAAACAGAGGCAAGCACATTAAAACCGAGGCAAACAGAGTTAAACAGAGTAAAACAGAGGCAAACAGAGGTAAAGAGAGTTTAGCAGAGGCAAACAGAGTGAAACAGAAGCAAACAGAGGCAGACAGAGTTAAACAGAGGCAAACCGATTTAAACAGAAGCAAACAGAGGCAGACGGAGTTAAACAGAGGCAAACAGATTTAAACAGAGGCAAACAGAGGCAAACAGAGTTAAACAGATGTAAACAGAGTTAAACAGAGGCAAACAGATTTAAACAGAGGCAAAGAGAGGCAAACAGAGTTAAACAGATGCAAACAGAGTAAAACAGAGTTAAACAGAGGCAAACAGAGGCAAACAGAGTAAAACAGAGTTAAACAGAGGCAAACAGAGTGAAAGAGAGGAAAACAGAGGCAAACAGAATTAAACAGATTTAAACAGAGGCAAAAAGAGGCAAACAGAGTTAAACAGAGGCAAACAGAGTTAGACAGAGGCAAACAGAGTTAAATCGAGGCAAACATAGTAAAACAGAGGCAAACAGAGTTAAACAGGGTTAAACAGAGGCAAACAGAGTTAAACAGAGGCAAAAAAATTCAAACAGCGTTAAACAGAGGCAAACAGAGTTAATCAGACTCAAAACGAGGCAAACAAAGTTAAATAGAGTTACACAGAGGCAAACAGAATTAAACAGACTTAACCAGAGGGAAACAGAGTTGAACAGAGGCAAACGGAGTAAAACAGAGGCAAACAGAGTGAAACAGGGTTAAACAGAGGCAAACAGAGTTAAACAGATTTAAACAGGGTTAAACAGAGGCAAACAGAGTTAAACAGAGGCAAAGAGAGTTAAACAGGGTTAGACAGAGTCAAACAGAGGCAAACAGAGTTAAACAGATGCAAACAGAGTTAAACAGAGGCAAAAAAATTCAAACAGAGTTAAACAGAGGCAAACAGAGTAAAACAGATTTAAAACGAGGCAAACAAAATTAAATAGAGTTAAACAGAGGCAAACAGAATTAAACAGACTTAACCAGAGGGAAACAGAGTTGAACAGAGGCAAACGGAGTAAAACAGAGGCAAACAGAGTGAAACAGAGGTAAACAGAGTTAAACAGGGTTCAACAGAGGCAGACAGATGCAAACAGAGTAAAACAGGGTTAAACAGATGCAAACTGAGTTAAACAGAGGCAAACAGAGGCAAAAAGATTCAAACAAAGGCAAACAGAGGAAAACAGAGTTAAACAGAGGCAAGCACAGTAAAACAGAGGCAAACAGAGTTAAACAGAGTTAAACAGAGGCAAACAGAGGTAAAGAGAGTTTAGCAGAGGCAAACAGAGTTAAACAGAAGCAAACAGAGGCAGACAGAGTTAAACAGAGGCAAACAGATTTAAACAGAGGCAAACAGAGGCAAACAGAGGCAAACAGAGTTAAACAGATGCAAACAGAGTAAAACAGAGTTAAACAGAGGCAAACAAAGTCCAACAGAGTAAAACAGAGTTAAACAGAGGCAAACAGAGTGAAAGAGAGGAAAACAGAGGCAAACAGAATTAAACAGATTTAAACAGAGGCAAACAGAGGCAAACAGAGTTAAACAGAGGCAAACAGAGTTAAACAGAGGCAAACAGAGTTAAATCGAGGCAAACATAGTAAAACAGAGGCAAACAGAATTAAACAGAGTTAAACAGAGGCAAACAGAGGCAAACAGAGTTAAACAGAGGCAAACAGAGTTAAACAGAGGCAAACAGAGTTAAATCGAGGCAAACATAGTAAAACAGAGGCAAACAGAGTTAAACAGAGTTAAACAGAGGCAAACAGAGTTAAACAGAGGCAAAAAAATTCAAACAGCGTTAAACTGAGTTAAACAGAGTGAAATAGATTTAGACAGATGCAAACAAAGTTAAATAGAGTTAAACAGAGTCAAACAGAATTACACAGAGCTTTAACCAGAGGGAAACAGAGTTGAACAGAGGCAAACGGAGGTAAAACAGAGGCAGAGTGAAAACAGAGGTAAACAGAGGTTACACACAGGGTTCAAACAGAGGCAAACAGATGCAAACAGAGTAAAAAAGGGTATAAACAGATGCCCAACTCGAGTTAAAACAGAGGCAAACAGACGGCAAAAAGATTCAAACAAAGGCAAACAGCGGCAACCAGAGTTAAATAGAGTTAACAGAGGCAAACAGAGAGCAAACAGAGTTAAACAGAGGCAAATCGAGTTAAACCGAGGCCAAACATAGTTAAACAGAGGCAAACAGAGGAAAACTAGATTTAAAACGAGGCAAACACAGTTAAATAGAGTTAAACAGAGGCAAAACAGAATTAACAGGACTTAACCAGAGGGAAACAGAGTTGAACAGAGGCAAACGGAGTAAAACAGAGGCAAACAGAGTGAAACAGAGGTAAACAGAGTTAAACAGGGTTGAACAGAGGCAGACAGATGCAAACAGAGTAAAACAGGGTTAAACAGATGCCAACTGAGTTAAACAGAGGCAAACAGAGGCAAAAAGATTCAAACAAAGGCAAACAGAGGAAAACAGAGTTAAACAGAGGCAAGCACAGTAAAACAGAGGCAAACAGAGTTAAACAGAGTTAAACAGAGGCAAACAGAGTTAAACAGGGTTCAACAGAGGCAAACAGATGCAAACAGAGTAAAACAGGGTTAAACAGATGCCAACTGAGTTAAACAGAGGCAAACAGAGGCAAAGAGAGTTTAGCAGAGGCAAACAGAGTTAAACAGAAGCAAACAGAGGCAGACAGAGTTAAACAGAGGCAAACTGATTTAAACAGAAGCAAACAGAAGCAGACGGAGTTAAACAGAGGCAAACAGATTTAAACAGAGGCAAACAGAGGCAAACAGAGGCAAACAGAGTTAAACAGATGCAAACAGAGTAAAACAGAGTTAAACAGAGGCAAACAACGTCCAACAGAGTAAAACAGAGTTAAACAGAGGCAAACAGAGTGAAAGAGAGGAAAACAGAGGCAAACAGACTTAAACAGATTTAAACAGAGGCAAACAGAGGCAAACAGAGCTAAACAGAGGCAAACATAGTACAACAGAGGTAAACAGAGTTAAACAGAGGCAAACAGAGGCAAACAGAGTTAAACAGAGGCAAGCAGAGGCAAACAGAGTTAAACAGAGGCAAACAGAGTTAAACAGGGTTAAACAGAGGCAAACAGAGTTAAACAGAGTTAAACAGGGTTAAACAGAGGCAAACAGAGTTAAACAGAGGCAAAGAGAGTTAAACAGGGTTAGACAGAGTCAAACAGAGGCAAACAGAGTTAAACAGATGCAAGCAGAGTAAAACAGATTTAAAACGAGGCAAACAAAGTTAAATAGAGTTAAACAGAGGCACATAGAATTAAACAGACTTAACCAGAGGGAAACAGAGTTGAACAGAGGCAAACGGAGTAAAACAGAGGCAAACAGAGTGAAACAGAGGTAAACTGAGTTAAACAGGGTTCAACAGAGGCAGACAGATGCAAACAGAGTAAAACAGGGTTACACAGATGCCAACTGAGTTAAACAGAGGCAAACAGAGGCAAAAAGACTCAAACAAAGGCAAACAGAGGAAAACAGAGTTAAACAGAGGCAAGCGCAGTAAAACAGAGGCAAACAGAGTTAAACAGAGTTAAACAGAGGCAAACAGAGTAAAACAGATTTAAAACGAGGCAAACAAAGTTAAATAGAGTTAAACAGAGGCAAACAGAATTAAACAGACTTAACCAGAGGGTAACAGAGTTGAACAGAGGCAAACGGAGTAAAACAGAGGCAAACAGAGTGAAACAGAGGTAAACAGAGTTAAACAGGGTTCAACAGAGGCAGACAGATGCAAACAGAGTAAAACAGGGTTAAACAGATGCCAACTGAGTTAAACAGAGGCAAACAGAGGCAAAAAGATTCAAACAAAGGCAAACAGAGGAAAACAGAGTTAAACAGAGGCAAGCACAGTAAAACAGAGGCAAACAGAGTTAAACAGAGTTAAACAGAGGCAAACAGAGTTAAACAGGGTTCAACAGAGGCAAACAGATGCAAACAGAGTAAAACAGGGTTAAACAGATGCCAACTGAGTTAAACAGAGGCAAACAGAGGCAAAGAGAGTTTAGCAGAGGCAAACAGAGTTAAACAGAAGCAAACAGAGGCAGACAGAGTTAAACAGAGGCAAACTGATTTAAACAGAAGCAAACAGAGGCAGACGGAGTTAAACAGAGGCAAACAGATTTAAACAGAGGCAAACAGAGGCAAACAGAGGCAAACAGAGTTAAACAGATGCAAACAGAGTAAAACAGAGTTAAACAGAGGCAAACAAAGTCCAACAGAGTAAAACAGAGTTAAACAGAGGCAAACAGAGTGAAAGAGAGGAAAACAGAGGCAAACAGACTTAAACAGATTTAAACAGAGGCAAACAGAGGCAAACAGAGCTAAACAGAGGCAAACATAGTACAACAGAGGTAAACAGAGTTAAACAGAGGCAAACAGAGGCAAACAGAGTTAAACAGAGGCAAACAGAGTTAAACAGAGTTAAACAGGGTTAAACAGAGGCAAACAGAGTTAAACAGAGGCAAAGAGAGTTAAACAGGGTTAGACAGAGTCAAACAGAGGCAAACAGAGTTAAACAGATGCAAACAGAGTAAAACAGATTTTAAACGAGGCAAACAAAGTTACATAGAGTTAAACAGAGGCACATAGAATTAAACAGACTTAACCAGAGGGAAACAGAGTTGAACAGAGGCAAACGGAGTAAAACAGAGGCAAACAGAGTGAAACAGAGGTAAACTGAGTTAAACAGGGTTCAACAGAGGCAAACAGATGCAAACAGAGTAAAACAGGGTTAAACAGATGCCAACTGAGTTAAACAGAGGCAAACAGAGGCAAAAAGACTCAAACAAAGGCAAACAGAGGAAAACAGAGTTAAACAGAGGCAAGCACAGTAAAACAGAGGCAAACAGAGTTAAACAGAGTTAAACAGAGGCAAACAGAGGTAAAGAGAGTTTAGCAGAGGCAAACAGAGTTAAACAGAAGCAAACAGAGGCAGACAGAGTTAAACAGAGGCAAACCGATTTAAACAGAAGCAAACAGAGGCAGATGGAGTTAAACAGAGGCAAACAGATTTCAACAGAGGCAAACAGAGGCAAACAGAGTTAAACAGATGCAAACAGAGTAAAACAGAGTTAAACAGAGGCAAACAAAGTCCAACAGAGTAAAACAGAGTTAAACAGAGGCAAACAGAGTGAAAGAGAGGAAAACAGAGGCAAACAGACTTAACGTGGTCCATCTCTGACACTTCCCTTCCCTTCCTTGACCTCTCTATCTCAATCTCTGGTGATAGACTGTCCACCAATATCCATTACACACCCACCGACTCCCACAGCTATCTCGACTACAGCTCCTCACACCCCGCTTCCTGTAAGGACTCCATCCCATTCTCTCAGTTCCTTCGCCTCCGTCGCATCTGTTCCGATGATGCTACATTCAAAAACAGTTCCTCTGACATGTCCTCCTTCTTCCTTAACTGAGGTTTTCCACCCACGGTCGTTGACAGGGCCCTCAACCGTGTCCGGCCCATATCCCGCGCATCCGCCCTCACGCCTTCTCCTCCCTCCCAGAAACATGATAGGGTCCCCCTTGTCCTCACTTATCACCCCACCAGCCTCCGCATTCAAAGGATCATCCTCCGCCATTTCCGCCAACTCCAGCATGATGCCACCACCAAACACATCTTCCCTTCACCCCCCTTATCGGCATTCCGTAGGGATCGCTCCCTCCGGGACACCCTGGTCCACTCCTCCATCACCCCCTACTCCTCAACCCCCTCCTATGGCACCACCCCATGCCCACGCAAAAGATGCAACACCTGCCCCTTCACTTCCTCTCTCCTCACCGTCCAAGGACCCAAACACTCCTTTCAAGTGAAGCAGCATTTCACTTGCATTTCCCCCAACTTAGTCTACTGCATTCGTTGCTCCCAATGTGGTCTCCTCTACATTGGAGAGACCAAACGTAAACTGGGCGACCGCTTTGCAGAACACCTGCGGTCTGTCCGCAAGAATGACCCAAACCTCTCTGTCGCTTGCCATTTCAACACTCCACCCTGCTCTCTTGCCCACATGTCCGTCCTTGGCTTGCTGCATTGTTCCAGTGAAGCCCAACGCAAACTGGAGGAACAACACCTCATCTTCCGACTAGGGACTTTACAGCCTTCCGGACTGAATATTGAATTCAACAACTTTAGGTCGTAAGTTCCCTCCCCCATCCCCACCCCCTTTCTGTTTCCCCCTTCCCTTTTTTTTCCAATAAATTATAAAGATTTTCCTTTTCCCACCTATTTCCATTATATAAATAAAAAAAAAACACACTAGAGTTATACCTTGAGTGCCCTACCATCCATTCTTAATTAGCACATTCGTTTAGATAATATCACCAACTTTAATTTTAACACCTATGTGTTCTATTGTACTATTGTCGTTGACATCTTTTGATGATCTGCTTCTATCACTGCTTGTTTGTCCCTACAACCACAAACCCCCCCCCACCTCCACCTCTTTGTCTCTCTATCTCTCCGCCCCCCACACACACACCTTAAACCAGCTTATATTTCAACTCTTTCTTGGACTCGAACGCAAGTTCTGTCGAAGGGTCATGAGGACTCGAAACGTCAACTCTTTTCTCTCCGCCGATGCTGCCAGACCTGCTGAGTTTTTCCAGGTAATTCTGTTTTTGTTTTAGACTTAAACAGATTTAAACAGAGGCAAAAAGAGGCAAACAGAGTTAAACAGAGGCAAACAGAGTTAAACAGAGGCAAACAGAGTTAAATCGAGGCAAACATAGTAAAACAGAGGCAAACAGACTTAAACAGAGTTAAACAGAGGCAAACAGAGGCAAACAGAGTTAAACAGAGGCAAACAGAGTTAAACAGAGTTAAACAGAGGCAAACAGAGTTAAATCGAGGCAAACATAGTAAAACAGAGGCAAACAGAGTTAAACAGAGTTAAACAGAGGCAAACAGAGTTAAACAGAGGCAAAAAAAATTCAAACAGCGTTAAACAGAGGCAAACAGAGTTAATCAGATTTAAAACGAGGCAAACAAAGTTAAATAGAGTTAAACAGAGGCAAAAGGAATTAAACAGACTTAACCAGAGGGAAACAGAGTTGAACAGAGGCAAACGGAGTAAAACAGAGGCAAACAGAGTGAAACAGAGGTAAACAGAGTTAAACAGGGTTCAACAGAGGCAAACAGATGCAAACGGAGTAAAACAGGGTTAAACAGATGCCAACTGAGTTAAACAGAGGCAAACAGAGGCAAAAAGATTCAAACAAAGGCAAACAGAGGCAAACAGAGTTAAACAGAGGCAAGCACAGTAAAACAGAGGCAAACAGAGTTAAACAGAGTTAAACAGAGGCAAACAGAGGTAAAGAGAGTTTAGCAGAGGCAAACAGAGTTAAACAGAAGCAAACAGAGGCAGACAGAGTTAAACAGAGGCAAACAGATTTAAACAGAAGCAAACAGAGGCAGACAGAGTTAAACAGAGTCAAACAGATTTAAACAGAGGCAAACAGAGTTAAACAGATGCAAACAGAGTTAAACAGAGGGAATCAAAGTCCAACAGAGTAAAACAGAGTTAAACAGAGGCAAACAGAGTGAAAGAGAGGAAAACAGAGGTGAACAGACTTAAACAGATTTAAACAGAGGCAAACAGAGGCAAACAGAGTTAAACAGAGGCAAACAGAGTTAAACAGAGGCAAACAGAGTTAAATCGAGGCAAACAGATTTAAACAGAAGCAAACAGATGCAGACGGAGTTAAACAGAGTCAAACAGATTAAAAAGAGGCAAACAGAGGCAAACAGAGTTAAACAGATGCAAACAGAGTAAAACAGAGTTAAACAGAGGCAAACAGATTTAAACAGAGGCAAACAGAGGCAAACAGAGTTAAACAGATGCAAACAGAGCAAAACAGAGTTAAACAGAGGCAAACAAAGTCCAACAGAGTAGAACAGAGTTAAAAAGAGGCAAACAGAGTGAAAGAGAGGAAAACAGAGCCAAACAGAGTTAAACAAAGTTAAACAGAGGCCAACAGAGTTAAACAGAAGCAAACAGAGTGAAACAGAGTTAAACGGAGGCAAACAGAGTGAAACAGAGTTAAACAGAAGCAAACAGAGGCAGACAGAGTTAAACAAGGGAAACAGATTTAAACAGAAACAAACAGAGGCAGACGGAGTTAAACAGAGTCAAACAGATTTAAAAAGAGGCAAACAGAGGCAAACAGAGGCAAACAGAGTTAAACAGATGCAAACAGAGTAAAACAGAGTTAAACAGAGGCAAACAAAGTCCAACAGAGTTAAACAGAGGCAAACAGAGTGAAACAGATTTAAACAGAAGCAAACAGAGGCAGACTGAGTTAAACAGAGGCAAACAGATTTAAACAGAAGCAAACAGAGGCAGACGGAGTTAAACAGAGTCAAACAGAATTAAAAAGAGGCAAACAGAGGCAAACAGAGGCAAACAGATGCAAACAGAGTAAAACAGAGTTAAACAGAGGCAAACAAAGTCCAACAGACTTAAACAGAGTTAAACAGAGGCAAACACAGGCAAACAGAGTAAAACAGAGGCAAACAGATTCAAACAGAGTTAAACAGAGGCAAACAGAGTTAAATCGAGGCAAACATAGTAAAACAGAGGTAAACAGAGTTAAACAGGGTTAAACAGAGGCAAACAGAGTTAAACAGAGTTAAACAGAGGCAGACAGAGGCACACAGTGTTAAACAGAGGCAAAGAGAGTTAAACAGGGTTAGACAGAGTCAAACAGAGGCAAACAGAGTTAAACAGATGCAACCAGAGTTAAACAGAGGCAAAAAAATTCAAACAGAGTTAAACAGAGGCAAACAGAGTTAAACAGAGGCAGAGTGAAACAGAGTTAAACAGAAGCAAACAGAGGCAGACAGAGTTAAACAGGGGCAAACAAAGTTAAACAGAGGCAAACAGAGGAAGACAGAGGCAAACAGAGGCCAACAGAGTTAAACAGAAGCAAACAGAGTGAAACTGAGTTAAACTGAGGCAAACAGAGTTAAACAGTGGCAAACAGAGTGAAACAGAGTTAAACAGAAGCAAACAGAGGCAGACAGAGTTAAACAGGGGCAAACAAATTTAAACAGAGGCAAACAGAGTTAAACAAAGTTAAACAGAGGCAAACAGAGGAAAACAGAGGCAAACAGAGGCCAACAGAGTTAAACAGAAGCAAACAGAGTGAAACTGAGTTAAACTGAGGCAAACAGAGTTAAACAGTGGCAAACAGAGTGAAACAGAGTTAAACAGAAGAAAACAGAGGCAGACAGAGTTAAACAGAGGCAAACAGATTTAAACAGAAGCAAACAGAGGCAGACGGAGTTAAACAGGGGCAAACAAAGTCCAACAGAGTAAAACAGAGTTAAATCAAGGCAAACATAGTAAAACAGAGGCAAACAGACTTAAACAGAGGCAAACAGAGTTAAACAGAGGCAAACAGAGTTAAATCGAGGCAAACAGATTTAAACAGAAGCAAACAGATGCAGACGGAGTTAAACAGAGTCAAACAGATTAAAAAGAGGCAAACAGAGGCAAACAGAGTTAAACAGATGCAAACAGAGTAAAACAGAGTTAAACAGATGCAAACAGAGCAAAACAGAGTTAAACAGAGGCAAACAAAGTCCAACAGAGTAGAACAGAGTTAAAAAGAGGCAAACAGAGTGAAAGAGAGGAAAACAGAGCCAAACAGAGTTAAACAAAGTTAAACAGAGGCCAACAGAGTTAAACAGAAGCAAACAGAGTGAAACAGAGTTAAACGGAGGCAAACAGAGTGAAACAGAGTTAAACAGAAGCAAACAGAGGCAGACAGAGTTAAACAAGGGAAACAGATTTAAACAGAAACAAACAGAGGCAGACGGAGTTAAACAGAGTCAAACAGATTTAAAAAGAGGCAAACAGAGGCAAACAGAGGCAAACAGAGTTAAACAGATGCAAACAGAGTAAAACAGAGTTAAACAGAGGCAAACAAAGTCCAACAGAGTTAAACAGAGGCAAACAGAGTGAAACAGATTTAAACAGAAGCAAACAGAGGCAGACTGAGTTAAACAGAGGCAAACAGATTTAAACAGAAGCAAACAGAGGCAGACGGAGTTAAACAGAGTCAAACAGAATTAAAAAGAGGCAAACAGAGGCAAACAGAGGCAAACAGATGCAAACAGAGTAAAACAGAGTTAAACAGAGGCAAACAAAGTCCAACAGACTTAAACAGAGTTAAACAGAGGCAAACACAGGCAAACAGAGTAAAACAGAGGCAAACAGATTCAAACAGAGTTAAACAGAGGCAAACAGAGTTAAATCGAGGCAAACATAGTAAAACAGAGGTAAACAGAGTTAAACAGGGTTAAACAGAGGCAAACAGAGTTAAACAGAGTTAAACAGAGGCAGACAGAGGCACACAGTGTTAAACAGAGGCAAAGAGAGTTAAACAGGGTTAGACAGAGTCAAACAGAGGCAAACAGAGTTAAACAGATGCAACCAGAGTTAAACAGAGGCAAAAAAATTCAAACAGAGTTAAACAGAGGCAAACAGAGTTAAACAGAGGCAGAGTGAAACAGAGTTAAACAGAAGCAAACAGAGGCAGACAGAGTTAAACAGGGGCAAACAAAGTTAAACAGAGGCAAACAGAGGAAGACAGAGGCAAACAGAGGCCAACAGAGTTAAACAGAAGCAAACAGAGTGAAACAGAGTTAAACTGAGGCAAACAGAGTTAAACAGAGGCAAACAGAGTGAAACAGAGTTAAACAGAAGCAAACAGAGGCAAACAGAGTTAAACAGGGGCAAACAAATTTAAACAGAGGCAAACAGAGTTAAACAAAGTTAAACAGAGGCAAACAGAGGAAAACAGAGGCAAACAGAGGCCAACAGAGTTAAACAGAAGCAAACAGAGTGAAACTGAGTTAAACTGAGGCAAACAGAGTTAAACAGTGGCAAACAGAGTGAAACAGAGTTAAACAGAAGAAAACAGAGGCAGACAGAGTTAAACAGAGGCAAACAGATTTAAACAGAAGCAAACAGAGGCAGACGGAGTTAAACAGGGGCAAACAAAGTCCAACAGAGTAAAACAGAGTTAAATCAAGGCAAACATAGTAAAACAGAGGCAAACAGACTTAAACAGAGTTAAACAGAGGCAAACAGAGGCAAACAGAGTTAAACAGAGGCAAACAGAGTTAAACAGAGGCAAACAGAGTTAAATCGAGGCAGACATAGTAAAACAGAGGCAAACAGAGTTAAACAGGGTTAAACAGAGGCAAACAGAGTTAAACAGAGGCAAAAAAAATTCAAACAGCGTTTAACAGAGGCAAACAGAGTTAATCAGATTTAAAACGAGGCAAACAAAGTTAAATAGAGTTAAACAGAGGCAAACAGAATTAAACAGACTTAACCAGAGGGAAACAGAGTTGAACAGAGGCAAACGGAGTAAAACAGAGGCAAACAGAGTGAAACAGAGGTAAACAGAGTTAAACAGGGTTCAACAGAGGCAAACAGATGCAAACAGAGTAAAACAGGGTTAAACAGATGCAAACTGAGTTAAACAGAGGCAAACAGAGGCAAACAGAATAAAACAAAGGCAAACAGAGGCAAACAGAGTTAAACAGAGGCAAGCACAGTAAAACAGAGGCAAACAGAGTTAAACAGAGGCAAACAGAGGTAAAGAGAGTTTAGCAGAGGCAAACAGAGTTAAAAAGAGGCAAACAGAGGCAAACAAAGATAAACAGAGTTAAACAGTGGAAACCAGAGGAACAGTTAAATAGAGGCAAACAGAGTTAAAAAGAGTTAAACAGAGGCAAACAGAGGCAATCCGTGTTAACCAGAGACAAACAGGGATAAACAGAGTTAAACAGTGGCAAACAGAGGTAAAAATATTTAAACAGACGCAAACAGAGTTAAACAGAGGCAAACAGAGTTAAACAGAGGCAGAGTGAAACAGAGTTAAACAGAAGCAAACAGAGGCAGACAGAGTTAAACAGGGGCAAACAAATTTAAACAGAGGCAAACAGAGTTAAACAAAGTTAAACAGAGGCAAACAGAGGAAGACAGAGGCAAACAGAGGCCAACAGAGTTAAACAGAAGCAAACAGAGTGAAACTGAGTTAAACTGAGGCAAACAGAGTTAAACAGTGGCAAACAGAGTTAAACAGAGTTAAACAGAAGCAAACAGAGGCAGACAGAGTTAAACAGAGGCAAACAGATTTAAACAGAAGCAAACAGAGGCAGACGGAGTTAAACAGAGGCAAACAAAGTCAAACAGAGTAAAACAGAGTTAAATCGAGGCAAACATAGTAAAACAGGGGCAAACAGAGTTAAACAGAGTTAAACAGAGGCAAACAGAGTTAAATCGAGGCAAACATAGTAAAACAGAGGCAAACAGAGTTAAACAGGGTTAAACAGAGGCAAACAGAGTTAAACAGAGGCAAAAGAATTCAAACAGCGTTAAACAGAGGCAAACAGAGTTAATCAGATTTAAAACGAGGCAAACAAAGTTAAATAGAGTTAAACAGAGGCAAACAGAATTAAACAGACTTAACCAGAGGGAAACAGAGTTGAACAGAGGCAAACGGAGTAAAACAGAGGCAAACAGAGTGAAACAGAGGTAAAAAGAGTTAAACAGGGTTCAACAGAGGCAAACAGATGCAAACAGAGTAAAACAGGGTTAAACAGATGCCAACTGAGTTAAACAGAGGCAAACAGAGGCAAAAAGATTCAAACAAAGGCAAACAGAGGCAAACAGAGTTAAACAGAGGCAAGCACAGTAAAACAGAGGCAAACAGAGTTAAACAGAGTTAAACAGAGGCAAACAGAGGTAAAGAGAGTTTAGCAGAGGCAAACAGAGTTAAACAGAAGCAAACAGAGGCAGACAGAGATAAACAGAGGCAAACCGATTTAAACAGAAGCAAACAGAGGCAGACGGAGTTAAACAGAGGCAAACAGATTTAAACATAGGCAAACAGAGGCAAACAGAGGCAAACAGAGTTAAACAGATGCAAACAGAGTAAAACAGAGTTAAACAGAGGCAATCAAAGTCCAACAGAGTAAAACAGAGTTAAACAGAGGCAAACAGAGTGAAAGAGAGGAAAACAGAGGTGAACAGACTTAAACAGATTTAAACAGAGGCAAACAGAGGCAAACAGAGTTAAACAGAGGCAAACAGAGTTAAACAGAGGCAAACAGAGTTAAATCGAGGCAAACATAGTAAAACAGAGGCAAACAGACTTAAACAGAGTTAAACAGAGGCAAACAGAGGCAAACAGAGTTAAACAGAGGCAAACAGAGTTAAACAGAGTTAAACAGAGGCAAACAGAGTTAAATCGAGGCAAACATAGTAAAACAGAGGCAAACAGAGTTAAACAGAGTTAAATAGAGGCAGAGTTAAAAAGAGTTAAACAGAGGCAAACCGTGTTAAACAGAGACAAACAGGGATAAACAGAGTTAATCAGTGGCAAACAGAGGTAAAAATATTTAAACAGAGACAAACAGCGTTAAACAGAGGCAAACAGACTTAAACAGAGGCAAACAGAGTCAAACAGATTTAAACAGAAGCAAACAGAGGCAGACAGAGTTAAACAGAGGCAAACAGATTTAAACAGAAGCAAACAGAGGCAGACGGAGTTAAACAGAGTCAAACAGAATTAAAAAGAGGCAAACAGAGGCAAACAGAGTTAAACAGAGTTAAACAGAGTAAAACAGAGTTAAACAGAGGCAAACAGATTTAAACAGAGGCAAACAGAGTTAAACAGATGCAAACAGAGCAAAACAGAGTTAAACAGAGGCAAACAAAGTCCAACAGAGTAGAAAAGAGTTAAAAAGAGGCAAACAGAGTGAAAGAGAGGAAAACAGAGGCCAACAGAGTTAAACAGAAGCAAACAGAGTGAAACAGAGTTAAACAGAAGCAAACAGAGGCAGACAGAGTTAAACAGAGGCAAACAGATTTAAACAGAAGCAAACAGAGGCAGACGGAGTTAAACAGAGTCAAACAGATTTAAAAAGAGGCAAACAGAGGCAAACAGAGTTAAACAGATGCAAACAGAGTAAAACAGAGTTAAACAGAGGCAAACACGGTCCAACAGAGTTAAACAGAGGCAAACAGAGTGAAACAGATTGAAACAGAAGCAAACAGAGGCAGACAGAGTTAAACAGAGGCAAACAGATTTAAACAGAAGCAAACAGAGGCAGACGGAGTTAAACAGAGTCAAACAGAATTAAAAAGAGGCAAACAGAGGCAAACAGATGCAAACAGAGTAAAACAGAGTTAAACAGAGGCAAACAAAGTCCAACAGACTTAAACAGAGTTAAACAGAGGCAAACACAGGCAAACAGAGTAAAACAGAGGCAAACAGATTCAAACAGAGTTAAACAGAGGCAAACAGAGTTAAATCGAGGCAAACATAGTAAAACAGAGGTAAACAGAGTTAAACAGGGTTAAACAGAGGCAAACAGAGTTAAACAGAGTTAAACAGAGGCAGACAGAGGCACACAGTGTTAAACAGAGGCAGAGTTAAACAGGGCTAGACAGAGTCAAACAGAGACAAACAGAGTTAAACAGAGGCAAACAGAGTAAAACAGAGTTAAAACGAGGCAAACAAAGTTAAATATAATTAAACAGAGGCAAACAGAATTAAACAGACTTAACCAGAGGGAAACAGAGTTGAACAGAGGCAAACAGAGGCAAACAGAGTTAAACAGATGCAAACAGAGGCAAACAGAGTTAAACGGAGGCAAACAAACTCCAACAGAGTTAAACAGAGGAAAACAGAGGTAAACAGAGTGAAAGAGAGGAAAACAGAGGCAAACAGAGGCAAACAGAGTGAAAGAGAGGCAAACAGAGGCAAACAGAGTTAAACAGAGGTAAACTGAGTTAAACAGGGTTAAACAGAGGCAAATAGCGTGAAACAGATTTAAACAGAGGCAAACAGAGGCAGACAGTGTTAAACCGAGGCAAAGTGAGTTAAACAGGGTTACACAGAGTCAAACAGAGGCAAACAGAGTTAAATAGATGCAAACAGAGTTAAACAGAGGCAATAAAATTCAAACAGAGTTAAACAGAGGCAAAAAGAGTAAAACAGAGTTAAAACGAGGCAGAGTTAAACATAGTTAAACAGAGGCAAACAGAGTTAAACAGACTAAACCAGAGGGAAACAGAGTTGAACAGAGGCAAACAGAGTAAAACAAGGCAAACAGAGTTAAACAGAGGTAAACAGAGTTAAACAGAGTTAAACAGAGGCAAACAGAGTTATACAGAGTTAAACAGAGGCAAACAGATGCAAACAGAGTAAAACAGAGTTTAAACAGAGGCAAACAGAGGCAAACTGAATTAAACAAAGGCAAGCACAGTTAAACAGAGGCAGACAGAGTTAGACAGAGTTAAAGAGAGGCAAATAGAGGCAAACAGAGTTAAACAGAGGCAAACAGAGTTAAAGAGAGTTTAGCAGAAGCAAACAGAGTTAAAAAGAGTTAAACAGAGGCAAACAGAGGGAAACAGTGTTACACAGAGACAAACAGTGATAAACAGAGTTAAACAGTAGCAAACAGAGGTAAAAATATTTAAACAGAGGCAAACAGAGGTAAAAGGAGTTAAACAATGGCAAACACAGTTAAACAGAGGCAGACAGAGTTAAACAGAGGCAAACAGATTTAAACAGAAGCAAACAGAGGCAGACGGAGTTAAACAGAGTCAAACAGATTTAAAAAGAGGCAAACAGAGGCAAACAGAGTTAAACAGAAGCAAACAGAGCAAACAGAGTTAAACAGAGGCAAACAAAGTCCAACAGAGTAGAACAGAGTTAAAAAGAGGCAAACAGAGTGAAAGAGAGGAAAACAGAGCCAAACAGAGTTAAACAAAGTTAAACAGAGGCCAACAGAGTTAAACAGAAGCAAACAGAGTGAAACAGAGTTAAACGGAGGCAAATAGAGTGAAACAGAGTTAAACAGAAGCAGACAGAGGCAGACAGAGTTAAACAGAGGCAAACAGATTTAAACAGAAGCAAACAGAGGCAGACAGAGTTAAACAGAGTCAAAAAGATTTAAAAAGAGGCAAACAGAGGCAAACAGAGGCAAACAGAGGCAAACAGAGTTAAACAGATGCAAACAGAGTAAAACAGAGTTAAACAGAGGCAAACAAAGTCCAACAGAGTTAAACAGAGGCAAACAGAGTGAAACAGATTTAAACAGAAGCAAACAGAGGCAGACTGAGTTAAACAGAGGCAAACAGATTTAAACAGAAGCAAACAGAGGCAGACGGAGTTAAACAGAGTCAAACAGAATTAAAAAGAGGCAAACAGAGGCAAACAGAGGCAAACAGATGCAAACAGAGTAAAACAGAGTTAAACAGAGGCAAACAAAGTCCAACAGACTTAAACAGAGTTAAACAGAGGCAAACACAGGCAAACAGAGTAAAACAGAGGCAAACAGATTCAAACAGAGTTAAACAGAGGCAAACAGAGTTAAATCGAGGCAAACATAGTAAAACAGAGGTAAACAGAGTTAAACAGGGTTAAACAGAGGCAAACAGAGTTAAACAGAGTTAAACAGAGGCAGACAGAGGCACACAGTGTTAAACAGAGGCAAAGAGAGTTAAACAGGGTTAGACAGAGTCAAACAGAGGCAAACAGAGTTAAACAGATGCAAACAGAGTTAAGCAGAGGCAAAAAAATTCAAACAGAGTTAAACAGAGGCAAACAGAGTAAAACAGATGCAAACAGAGTTAAACAGAGGTAAACAGAGTTAAACAGGGTTCAACAGAGGCAAACAGATGCAAACAGAGTAAAACAGGGTTAAACAGATGCAAACTGAGTTAAACAGAGGCAAACAGAGGCAAACAGAGTTAAACAGATGCAAACAGAGTAAAACAGAGTTAAACAGAGGCAAACAAAGTCCAACAGAGTAAAACAGAGTTAAACAGAGGCAAACAGACTTAAACAGAGTTAAACAGAGGCAAACAGAGTTAAATCAAGGCAAACATAGTAAAACAGAGGGTAAGAGAGTTAAACAGGGTTAAACAGAGGCAAACAGAGTTCAACAGAGTTAAACAGAGGCAGACAGTGATAAACAGAGGCAAAGAGAGTTAAACAGGGTTAGACAGAGTCAAACAGAGGTAAAAAGAGTTTAGCAGAGGCAAACAGAGTTAAAAAGAGGCAAACAGAGGCAAACAAAGATAAACAGAGTTAAACAGAGGAAATCAGAGGAACAGTTAAATAGAGGCAAACAGAGTTAAAAAGTTAAACAGAGGCAAACACAGGCAATCCGTGTTAAACTGAGACAAACAGGGATAAGCAGAGTTAAACAGTGGCAAACAGAGGTAAAAATATTTAAACAGAGGCAAACAGAGTTAAACAGAGGCAAACAGAGTTAAACAGGGGCAAACAGAGTGAGACAGAGTTAAACAGAAGCAAACAGAGGCAGACAGAGTTAAACAGGGGCAAACAAATTTAAACAGAGGCAAACAGAGCAGAGGCAAACAGATTTAAACAGTGGCAAACAGAGTTATACAGATGCAAACAAAGCAAAACAGAGTTAAACAGAGGCAAACAAAGTCCAACAGAGTAGAACAGAGTTAAAAAGAGGCAAACAGAGTGAAAGAGAGGAAAACAGAGGCAAACAGTGTTAAACAAAGTTAAACAGAGGCAAACAGAGGAAAATGGAGTTAAACAGAGGCAAACAGATTTAAACAGAAGCAAACAGAGTGAAATTGAGTTAAACGGAGGCAAACAGAGTTAATCAGTGGCAAACAGAGTGAAACAGAGTTAAACAGAAGCAAACAGAGGCAGACAGAGTTAAACAGAGGCAAACAGATTTAAACAGAAGCAAACAGAGGCAAACAGAGTTAAACAGAGGCAAACAGAGTGAGACAGAGTTAAACAGAAGCAAACAGAGGCAGACAGAGTTAAACAGAGGCAAACAGATTTAAAAAGAGGCAAACAGAGTTAAACAGATGCAAACAAAGCAAAACAGAGTTAAACAGAGGCAAACAAAGTCCAACACAGTAAAACAGAGTTAAATAGAGGCAAACAGAGTGAAAGAGAGGAAAACAGAGGCAAACAGAGTGAAACAGAGTTAAACAGAGGCAAACAGAGGCAAACAGGGTTAAACAGAGGCAAACAGAGTCAAACAGATTGAAACAGAGGCAAACAGAGGCAAATGGAGTTAGACAGAGGCAAACTGAGGCAAACACGGTTAAACCGACGCAAATAGTGTTAAACAGATTTAAACAGAGGCAAGCAGATGCAAACAAAGTTAAACAGAGGCAATCAGAGTTAAACAGAGGCAAACAGAGGTCAAAAGAGTTAAACAGAGGCAAACAGAGTGAAACAGAGTTAAACAGAGGCAAACAGAGGCTGACAGAGTTAAACAGAGGCAACCAGATTTAAACAGATGCAAACAGAGGCAAACAGAGTTAAACAGATGCAAACAGATTAAAACAGAGTTAAACAGAGGCAAGCAATGGCCAACAGAGTTAAACAGATGAAAGCGGAGGCAAACAGATTGAAAGAGAGGAAAACAGAGGCGAACAGAGTTAAACAGAGGCAAACAGAGGCAAACAGAGTTAAACAGAGGCAAACAGAGTTAAACAGATTGAAACAGAGGCAAACAGAGGCAAATGGAGTTAGACAGAGGCAAACAGAGGCAAACACAGTTAAACCGACGCAAATAGTGTTAAACAGATTTAAACAGAGGCAAGCAGATGCAAACACAGTTAAACAGAGGCAAACAGAGGAAAACAGAGGCAAACAGAGGCCAACAAAGTTAAACAGAGGCAAACAGATTTAAACAGAGTCAAACAGAGTTAAACAGATGCAAACAAAGCAAAACAGAGTTAAACAGAGGAAAACACAGTTAATTAGAGGCAAACAGAGTTAAACAGAGGCAAACAGAGGCAAACAGAGGCAAATGGAGTTAGACAGAGGCAAACTAAGGTAAACACAGTTAAACCGACGCAAACAGTGTTAAACAGATTTAAACAGAGGCAAACAGAGTAAAACAGAGTTAAAACGAGGCAGAGTTAAACAGAGTTAAACAGAGGCAAACAGATCTAAGCAGACTTAACCAGAGGGAAACAGAGTTGAACAGAGGCAAACGGAGCAAAACAGAGGCAAACAGATTTAAACAGAGGTAAACAGAGTTAAACAGGGTTCAACAGAGGCAAACAGATGCAAACGGAGTAAAACAGGTTTAAACAGATGCAAACTGAGTTAAACAGAGGCAAACAGAGGCAAACAGATTTAAAAAAGGCAAACAGAGGCAAACAGAGTTAAACAGAGGCAAGCACAGTAAAAAAGAGGCAAACAGAGTTAAACAGAGTTAAACAGAGGCAAACAGAGGTAAAGAGAGTTTAGCAGAGGCAAACAGAGTTAAAAAGAGGCAAACAGAGGCAAACGAAGATAAACAGAGTTAAACAGAGGAAATCAGAGGAACAGTTAAATAGAGGCAAACAGAGTTAAAAAGAGTTAAACAGAGGCAAACACAGGCAATCCGTGTTAAACTGAGACAAACAGGGATAAGCAGAGTTAAACAGTGGCAAACAGAGGTAAAAATATTTAAACAGAGGCAAACAGAGTTAAACAGAGGCAAACAGAGTTAAACAGGGGCAAACAGAGTGAGACAGAGTTAAACAGAAGCAAACAGAGGCAGACAGAGTTAAACAGGGGCAAACAAATTTAAACAGAGGCAAACAGAGGCAAACAGAGCAGAGGCAAACAGATTTAAACAGAGGCAAACAGAGTTATACAGATGCAAACAAAGCAAAACAGAGTTAAACAGAGGCAAACAAAGTCCAACAGAGTAGAACAGAGTTAAAAAGAGGCAAACAGAGTTAAATAGAGGAAAACAGAGGCAAACAGAGTTAAACAAAGTTAAACAGAGGCAAACAGAGGAAAACGGAGTTAAACAGAGGCAAACAGATTTAAACAGAAGCAAACAGAGTGAAATTGAGTTAAACGGAGGCAAACAGAGTTAATCAGTGGCAAACAGAGTGAAACAGAGTTAAACAGAAGCAAACAGAGGCAGACAGAGTTAAACAGAGGCAAACAGATTTAAACATAAGCAAACAGAGGCAGACGGAGTTAAACAGAGGCAAACAGATTTAAAAAGGGGCAAACAGAGGCAAACAGAGGCAAACAGAGTTAAACAGATGCAAACAGAGTAAAACAGAGGCTAACAGAGGCAAACAAAGTCCAACAGAGTAAAACAGAGTTAAACAGAGGCAAACAGAGTAAAACAGAGTTAAACAGAGGCAAACAGACTTAAACAGAGTTAAACAGAGGCAAACAGAGGCAAACAGAGTTAAACAGAGGCAAACAGAGTTAAACAGAGGCAAACAGAGTTAAATCAAGGCAAACATAGTAAACAGAGGTAAAGAGAGTTAAACAGGGTTAAACAGGCAAACAGAGTTAAACAGAGGCAGAGGCAGACAGTGTTAAACAGAGGCAAAGAGAGTGGAACAGGGCTAGACAGAGACAAACAGAGGCAAACAGAGTTCAACAGATGCAAACAGAGTTAAACAGAGGCAAAAAAATTCAAACAGAGTTAAACAGAGGCAAACAGAGTAAAACAGAGTTAAAACGAGGCAAGCAAAGTTAAATAGAGTTAAACAGAGGAAACAGAATTAAACAGACTTAACCAGAGGGAAACAGAGTTGAACAGAGGCAAACGGAGTAAAACAGAGGCAAACAGAGTTAAACAGTGGTAAACAGAGTTAAACAGGGTTCAGCAGAGGCAAACAGATGCAAACAGAGTAAAACAGGTTTAAACGGATGCAAACTGAGTTAAACAGAGGCAAACAGAGGCAAACAGATTTAAACAAAGGCCAACAGAGGCAAACAGAGTTAAACAGAGGCAAGCACAGTAAAAAAGAGGCAAACAGAGTCAAACAGAGTTAAACAGAGGCAAACAGAGATAAAGGGAGTTTAGCAGAGGCAAACAGAGTTAAAAAGAGGCAAACAGAGGCAAACAAAGATAAACAGATTTAAACAGAGGAAATCAGAGGAACAGTTAAATAGAGGCAAACAGAGTTAAAAAGAGTTAAACAGAGGCAAACACAGGCAATCCGTGTTAAACAGAGACAAACAGGGAGAAACAGAGTTAAACAGTGGCAAACAGAGGTAAAAATGTTTAAACAGAGGCAAACAGAGTTAAACAGAGTTAAACAGAGGCAAACAGAGGCAAACAGAGTGAGACAGAGTTAAACAGAAGCAAACAGAGGCAGACAGAGTTAAACAGAGGCAAACAGATTTAAACAGAGGCAAACAGAGTTAAACAGATGCAAACAAAGCAAACAGAGTTAAACAGAGGCAAACAAAGTCCAACACAGTAAAACAGAGTTAAATAGAGGCAAACAGAGTGAAAGAGAGGAAAACAGAGGCAAACAGAGTGAAACAGAGTTAAACAGAGACAAACAGAGGCAAACAGCGTTAAACAGAGGCAAACAGAGTCAAACAGATTGAAACAGAGGCAAACAGAGGCAAATGGAGTTAGACAGAGGCAAACTGAGGCAAACACGGTTAAACCGACGCAAATAGTGTTAAACAGATTTAAACAGAGGCAAGCAGATGCAAACAAAGTTAAACAGAGGCAAACAGAGTTAAACAGAGGCAAACAGAGGCCAACAGAGTTAAACAGAGGCAAACAGAGTGAAACAGAGTTAAACAGAGGCAAACAGAGGCTGACAGAGTTAAACAGAGGCAAACAGATTTAAACAGATGCAAACAGAGGCAAACAGAGTTAAACAGATGCAAACAGATTAAAACAGAGTTAAACAGAGGCAAGCAATGGCCAACAGAGTTAAACAGATGAAAGCGGAGGCAAACAGAGTGAAAGAGAGGAAAACAGAGGCAAACAGAGTTAAACAGAGGCAAACAGAGGCAAACAGAGTTAAACAGAGGCAAACAGAGTTAAACAGATTGAAACAGAGGCAAACAGAGGCAAATGGAGTTAGACAGAGGCAAACTGAGGCAAACACAGTTAAACCGACGCAAATAGTGTTAAACAGATTTAAACAGAGGCAAGCAGATGCAAACACAGTTAAACAGAGGCAAACAGAGGAAAACAGAGGCAAACAGAGGCCAACAGAGTTAAACAGAGGCAAACAGATTTAAACAGAGTCAAACAGAGTTAAACAGATGCAAACAAAGTAAAACAGAGTTAAACAGAGGAAAACACAGTTAATTAGAGGCAAACAGAATTAAACAGAGGCAAACAGAGGCAAACAGAGGCAAATGGAGTTAGACAGAGGCAAACTAAGGTAAACACAGTTAAACCGACGCAAATAGTGTTAAACAGATTTAAACAGTGGCAAACAGAGTAAAACAGAGTTAAAGCGAGGCAAACAGAGTTAAACAGAGTTAAACAGAGGCAAACAGATTTAAGCAAACTTAACCAGAGGGAAACAGAGTTGAACAGAGGCAAACGGATTAAACAGAGGTAAACAAAGTTAAACAGAGGTAAACAGAGGCAAACAGAGTTAAACAGAGGCAAACAGAGTTAAATCGAGGCAAACAGAGTTAAAAAGAGTTAAACAGAAGCAAACAGATTTAAACCGAGTTAAACGGAGGCAAAGAGAGTTAAACAGATTTAAACAGTGGCAAACAGAGGCAGACAGAGTTAAACAGAGGCAATAAGAGTAAATCAGGGTTAAACAGAGGCAAACAGAGGCAAACAGAGTTAAACAGAGGCAAACGAATTCAAACAGAGTTAAACAGAGGCAAAAAGAGTTAAAGAGAGTTTAGCAGAGGCAAACAGAGTTAAAAAGAGTTAAACAGAGGCAAACAGAGTTAAACAGAGGCAAACAGAGGCAAACAAAGATAAACAGAGTTAAACAGAGGAAATCAGAGGAACAGTTAAATAGAGGCAAACAGAGTAAAAAAGAGTTAAACAGAGGCAAACAGAGGCAAACAGAGTTAAACGGAGGCAAACAGAGATAAACAGAATTAAACAGAGGCAAACAGAGGCAGACAGAGTTAAACAGAGGCAAAGAGATTTAAACAGAGGCAAACAGAGTTAAACAGAGGCAAAGTAAAACAGAGTTAAACAGAGGAAAACACAGTTAATTAGAGGCAAACAGAGTAAAACAGAGTTAAACAGAGGCAAACAGAGGCAAATGGAGTTAGACAGAGGCAAACTAAGGTAAACACAGTTAAACCGACGCAAATAGTGTTAAACAGATTTAAACAGAGGCAAGCAGATGCAAACAAAGTTAAACAGAGGCAAACAGAGTTAAACAGAGGCAAACAGAGGCCAACAGAGTTAAACAGAGGCAAACAGAGTGAAACAGAGTAAAACATAGGCAAACAGAGGCTGACAGAGTTAAACAGATGCAAACAGATTAAAACAGAGTTAAACAGAGGCAAGCAATGGCCAACAGAGTTAAACAGATGAAAGCGGAGGCAAACAGAGTGAAAGAGAGGAAAACAGAGGCAAACAGAGTTAAGCAGAGGCAAACAGAGGCAAACAGAGTTAAACAGAGGCAAACAGAGTTAAACAGATTGAAACAGAGGCAAACAGAGGCAAATGAAGTTAGACAGAGGCAAACTGAGGCAAACACAGTTAAACCGACGCAAATAGTGTTAAACAGATTTAAACAGAGGCAAGCAGATGCAAACACAGTTAAACAGAGGCAAACAGAGGAAAACAGAGGCAAACAGAGGCCAACAGAGTTAAACAGAAGCAAGCAGAGTGAAACAGACTTAAACGGAGGCAAACAGAGTTAAACAGTGGAAAACAGAGTGAAACAGAGTTAAACAGAAGCAAACAGAGGCAGACAGAGTTAAACAGAGGCAAACAGATTTAAACAGAGGCAAACAGAGGCAAACAGAGTTAAACAGATGCAAACAGAGGCAAAAAGTGTTAAACGGAGGCAAACAAACTCCAACAGAGTTAAACAGAGGAAAACAGAGGTAAACAGAGTGAAAGAGAGGAAAACAGAGGCAAACAGAGGCAAACAGAGTGAAAGAGAGGCAAACAGAGGCAAACAGAGTTAAACAGAGGTAAACTGAGTTAAACAGGGTTAAACAGAGGCAAATAGCGTGAAACAGATTTAAACAGAGGCAAACAGAGGCAGACAGTGTTAAACCGAGGCAAAGTGAGTTAAACAGGGTTACACAGAGTCAAACAGAGGCAAACAGAGTTAAATAGATGCAAACAGAGTTAAACAGAGGCAATAAAATTCAAACAGAGTTAAACAGAGGCAAAAAGAGTAAAACAGAGTTAAAACGAGGCAGAGTTAAACATAGTTAAACAGAGGCAAACAGAGTTAAACAGACTAAACCAGAGGGAAACAGAGTTGAACAGAGGCAAACAGAGTAAAACAAGGCAAACAGAGTTAAACAGAGGTAAACAGAGTTAAACAGGGTTAAACAGAGGCAAACAGAGTTATACAGAGTTAAACAGAGGCAAACAGATGCAAACAGAGTAAAACAGAGTTAAACAGAGGCAAACAGAGGCAAACTGAATTAAACAAAGGCAAGCACAGTTAAACAGAGGCAGACAGAGTTAGACAGAGTTAAAGAGAGGCAAATAGAGGCAAACAGAGTTAAACAGAGGCAAACAGAGTTAAAGAGAGTTTAGCAGAAGCAAACAGAGTTAAAAAGAGTTAAACAGAGGCAAACAGAGGGAAACAGTGTTACACAGAGACAAACAGTGATAAACAGAGTTAAACAGTGGCAAACAGAGGTAAAAATATTTAAACAGAGGCAAACAGAGGTAAAAGGAGTTAAACAATGGCAAACACAGTTAAACAGAGGCAGACAGAGTTAAAGAGAGGCAAACAGAGTTAAACAGAGGCAAACAGAGGTAAACAGAGTTAAACAGAGGCAAACAGAGTTAAACAGAGGCAAACAGTTTTCAACAGAGGCAAACAGAGTGTAACAGAGTTAAACAGAAGTAAACAAAGGCAAACAGGGGCAAACAGAGTTGAACAGAATTAAACGTAGGCCAACAGAGTTAAACAGAGGCAAACAGAGGCAAACAAAGATAAACAGAGTTAAACAGAGGAAAACAGAGGAACAGTTAAATAGAGGCAAACAGAGTTAAACAGAGGCAAGCAGAAGTAAACACAGCTAAACAAAGTTAAATAGAGGCAAACACAGTTAATTAGAGGCAAACAGAGTTAAACAGAGTTAAACAGAGGCAAACAGAGGCAATTGGAGTTAGACAGAGGCAAACTAAGGTAAACACATTTAAACCGACGTAAATAGTGTTAAACAGATTTAAACAGAGGCAAGCAGATGCAAACAAAGTTAAACAGAGGCAAACAGAGTTAAACAGAGGCAAACAGAGGAACACAGTGGCAAACAGAGGCCAACAGAGTTAAACAGAAGCAAACAGAGTGAAACAGAGTTAAACGGAGGCAAACAGAGTTAAACAGAGGCAAACAGAGTGAAACAGAGTTAAACAGAGGCAAACAGAGGCTGACAGAGTTAAACAGAGGCAAACAGATTTAAACAGAGGCAAACAGAGTTAAACAGATGCAAACAGATTAAAACAGAGTTAAACAGAGGCAAGCAATGTCCAACAGAGTTAAACAGATGAAAGCAGAGGTAAACAGAGTGAACGAGAGGAAAATAGAGGCAAACAGAGTTAAACAGAGGCAAACAGAGGTAAACAGAGTTAAACAGAGGCAAACAGAGTTAAACAGAGGCAAACAGTTTTCAACAGAGGCAAACAGAGTGTAACAGATTTAAACAGAAGCAAACAAAGGTAAACAGAGGCAAACAGAGTTGAACAGAATTAAACATAGGCAAACAGAGTTAAACAGATGCAAACAGAGGCAAACAAAGATAAACAGAGTTAAACATAGGAAAACAGAGGAACAGTTAAATAGAGGCAAACAGAGTTAAAGAGATTTAAACAGAGGCAAACAGAAGTAAACAGAGCTAAACAGAGTTAAACAGAGGCAAACAGAGGCAATTGGAGTTAGACAGAGGCAAACTAAGGTAAACACAGTTAAACCAACGCAAATAGTGTTAAACAGATTTAAACAGAGGCAAGCAGATGCAAACAAAGTTAAACAGAGGCAAGCAGAGGAAAACAGTGGCAAACAGAGGCCAACAGAGTTAAACAGAAGCAAACAGAGTGAAACAGATTTAAACAGAGGCAAACAGAGGCTGACAGAGTTAAACAGAGGCAAACAGATTTAAACAGAGTGAAACAGAGGCAAACAGAGTTAAACAGATGCAAACAGATTAAAGCAGAGTTAAACAGAGGCAAGCAATGTCCAACAGAGTTAAACAGATGAAAGCAGAGGCAAACAGAGTGAAAGAGAGGAAAACAGAGGCAAACAGAGTTAAACAGAGGCAAGCAATGTCCAACAGAGTTAAACAGATGAAAGCGGAGGTAAACAGAGTGAACGAGAGGAAAATAGAGGCAAACAGAGTTAAACAGAGGCAAACAGAGGTAAACAGAGTTAAACAGAGGCAAACAGAGTTAAACAGAGGCAAACAGTTTTCAACAGAGGCAAACAGAGTGTAACAGATTTAAACAGAAGCAAACAAAGTTAAACAGAGGCAAACAGAGTTGAACAGAATTAAACATAGGCAAACAGAGTTAAACAGATGCAAACAGAGGCAAACAAAGATAAACAGAGTTAAACATAGGAAAACAGAGGAACAGTTAAATAGAGGCAAACAGAGTTAAAGAGATGTAAACAGAGGCAAACAGAAGTAAACAGAGCTAAACAGAGTTAAACAGAGGCAAACAGAGGCAATTGGAGTTAGACAGAGGCAAACTAAGGTAAACACAGTTAAACCAACGCAAATAGTGTCAAACAGATTTAAACAGAGGCAAGCAGATGCAAACAAAGTTAAACAGAGGCAAACAGAGGAAAACAGTGGCAAACAGAGGCCAACAGAGTTAAACAGAAGCAAACAGAGTGAAACAGATTTAAACAGAGGCAAACAGAGGCTGACAGAGTTAAACAGAGGCAAACAGATTTAAACAGAGGCAAACAGAGGCAAACAGAGTTAAACAGAGGCAAACAGATTAAAGCAGAGTTAAACAGAGGCAAGCAATGTCCAACAGAGTTAAACAGATGAAAGCGGAGGCAAACAGAGTGAAAGAGAGGAAAACAGAGGCAAACAGAGTTAAACAGAGGCAAACAGAGGCAAACAGAGTTAAACAGAGGCAAACAGAGTTAAATCGAGGCAAACAGAGTTAAACAGAGGCAAACAGAGGTAAACAGAGTTAAACAGGGTTAAACAGAGGCAAACAGAGGCAGACAGTGTTAAACGGAGGCAAAGAGAGTTAAACAGGGTTAGACAGAGTCAAACAGAGGCAAACAGAGTAAAACAGAGTTAAAACGAGGCAAACAGAGTTAAACAGAGTGAAACAGAGGCAAAAAGAGGCAAACAGATTTAAATAGAGTTAAACAGATTTAAACAGAGGTAAACAGAGTGAAACAGATTCAAACAGAGGCAAACAGAGTTAAACAGAAGCAAACAGAGGCAAACAGAGTTAAACGGAGGCAAACAGAGTTAAACAGAATTAAACATAGGCAAACAGAGGCAGACAGAGATAAACAGAGGAAAACAGAGTTAAACAGATGCAAACAAAGTAATACAGAGTTAAACAGAAGCAAACAAAGTCCAACAGAGTTATACAGAGTTAAACAGAGGCAAACAGAGTTAAACAGATTTAAAGAGAGGAAAGCAGAGGCAAGCAAAGTTAAACAGACTTAACCAGAAGGAAACAGTGTTAAACAGAGGCAAACAGAGTTGAACAGAGGCAAACAGAGTTGAACAGAGGCAAACAGAGTTAAACAGAGGCAAACAAAATTAAACAGGGTTAAACAGAGGCAAACAGAGTTAAACAGAGTTAAACAGAGGCAAACAGATGCAAACAGAGTTAAACAGAGGCAAACGGAGTTAAACAGAGGCAAACAGAGTGAAACAGACTTAAACAGAGGCAAACAGAGGCTGACAGAGTTAAACAGAGGCAAACAGATTTAAACAGAGGCTAACAGAGGCAAACAGAGTTAAACAGATGCAAACAGATTAAAGCAGAGTTAAACAGAGGCAAGCAATGTCAACAGAGTTAAACAGATGAAAGTGGAGGCAAACAGAGTGAAAGAGAGGAAAACAGAGGCAAACAGAGTTAAACAGAGGCAAACAGAGGCAAACAGAGTTAAACAGAGGCAAACAGAGTTAAAGTGAGGCAAACAGAGTTAAACAGAGGAAAACAGAGGTAAACAGAGTTAAACAGAGTTAAACAGAGGCAAACAGAGGCAGACAGTGTTAAACGGAGGCAAAGAGAGTTAAACAGAGTGAAACAGAGTCAAACAGAGGCAAACAGAGTAAAACAGAGTTAAACAGTGGCAAACAGATGTTAACAGAGTTAAACAGAGGCAAAAAGAGGCAAACAGAGTTATACAAATGTAAACAGATTTAAACAGAGGTAAACAGAGTGAAACAGATTAAACAGAGGAAGCAGAGTTAAACAGAAGCAAACAGAGGCAAACAGAGTTAAACGGAGGCAAACAGAATTAAATAGAATTAAACATAGGCAAACAGAGGCAGACAGAGATAAACAGAGGAAAACAGAGTTAAACAGATGCAAACAAAGTAAAACAGAGTTAAACAGAGGCAAACAAAGTCCAACAGAGTTATACAGAGTTAAACAGAGGCAAACAGAGTTAAACAGATTTAAAGAGAGGAAAGCAGAGGCAAGCAAAGTTAAACAGACTTAACCAGAAGGAAACAGAGTTAAACAGAGGCAAACAGAGTTGAACAGAGGCAAACAGAGTTGAACAGAGGCAAACAGAGTTAAACAGAGGCAAACAAAGTTAAACAGGGTTAAACAGAGGCAAACAGAGTTAAACAGAGTTAAACAGAGGCAAACAGAGGAAAACAGTGGCAAACAGAGGCCAACAGAGTTAAACAGAAGCAAACAGAGTGAAACAGAGTTAAACGGAGGCAAACGGAGTTAAACAGAGGCAAACAGAGTGAAACAGAGTTAAACAGAGGCAAACAGAGGCTGACAGAGTTAAACAGAGGCAAACAGATTTAAACAGAGGCTAACAGAGGCAAACAGAGTTAAACAGATGCAAACAGATTAAAGCAGAGTTAAACAGAGGCAAGCAATGTCCAACAGAGTTAAACAGATGAAAGCGGAGGCAAACAGAGTGAAAGAGAGGAAAACAGAGGCAAACAGAGTTAAACAGAGGCAAACAGAGGCAAACAGAGTTAAACAGAGGCAAACAGAGTTAAATCGAGGCAAACAGAGTTAAACAGAGGCAAACAGAGGTAAACAGAGTTAAACAGGGTTAAACAGAGGAAAACAGAGGCAGACAGTGTTAAATGGAGGCAAAGAGAGTTAAACAGGGTTAGACAGAGTCAAACAGAGGCAAACAGAGTAAAACAGAGTTAAAACGAGGCAAACAGAGTTAAACAGAGTGAAACAGAGGCAAAAAGAGGCAAACAGATTTAAATAGAGTTAAACAGATTTAAACAGAGGTAAACAGAGTGAAACAGATTCAAACAGAGGCAAACAGAGTTAAACAGAAGCAAACAGAGGCAAACAGAGTTAAACGGAGGCAAACAGAATTAAATAGAATTAAACATAGGCAAACAGAGGCAGACAGAGATAAACAGAGGAAAACAGAGTTAAACAGATGCAAACAAAGTAAAACAGAGTTAAACAGAGGCAAACAAAGTCCAACAGAGTTATACAGAGTTAAACAGAGGCAAACAGAGTTAAACAGATTTAAAGAGAGGAAAGCAGAGGCAAGCAAAGTTAAACAGACTTAACCAGAAGGAAACAGTGTTAAACAGAGGCAAACAGAGTTGAACAGAGGCAAACAGAGTTGAACAGAGGCAAACAGAGTTAAACAGAGGCAAACAAAGTTAAACAGGGTTAAACAAAGGCAAACAGAGTTAAACAGAGTTAAACAGAGGCAAACAGATGCAAACAGAGTTAAACAGAGGCAAACAGAGTTAAATCGAGGCAAACAGAGTTAAAAAGAGTTAAACAGAAGCAAACAGATTTAAACAGAGTTAAACAGAGGCAGACAGAGTTAAATCGAGGCAAACAGAGGTAAACAGAGGTAAACAGGGTTAAACAGAGGTAAACAGAGTGAAACAGATTAAAACAGAGGCAAACAGAGGCAAGAAGAGTTAAACAGACTTAAACAGATGCAAACAGAGTTAAACAGAGTTAAACAGAGGCAAACAGAGGCAAACAGAGTTAAACAGAGGCAAACAGAGTTAAACAGAGTTAAATAGATTTAAGCAGAGTTAAACAGATGCAAACAGATTCACACAGAGTTAAACAGAGTTAAACAGAGGCAAACAGAGGCAAAAAGATTTAAACAGATTTAAACACAGGCAAACAGAGTGAAAGAGAGAAAAACAGAGGCAAACAGAGTTAAACAGAGGCAAACAGAGGCAAACAGAGTTAAACAGAGGCAAACAGAGTTAAATCGAGGCAAACAGAGTTAAACAGAGGCAAACAGAGGTAAACAGAGTTAAACAGGGTTAAACAGAGGCAAACAGAGGCAGACAGTGTTAAACAGAGGCAAAGAGAGTTAAACAGGGTTAGACAGAGTCAAACAGAGGCAAACAGAGTTAAACAGATGCAAACAGAGTTAAATAGAGGCAAACAGAGTTAAACAGAGTTAAACAGAGACAAAAAGAGGCGAACAGATTTAAGTAGAGTTAAACAGATTTAAACAGAGGTAAACAGAGTGAAACAGATTCAAACAGAGGCAAACAGAGTTAAACAGAAGCAAACAGAGGCAAACAGAGTTAAACGGAGGCAAACTGAGGCAAACAGAGTTAAACAGAGGCAAACAGAGTTAAACAGAGGCAAACAGAGTTAAACAGAGGCAAACAGAGGTAAACAGAGTTAAACAGGGTTACACAGAGGCAAACAGAGGCAGACAGTGTTAAACGGAGGCAAAGAGAGTTAAACAGGGTTAGACAGAGTCAAACAGAGGCAAACAGAGTAAAACAGAGTTAAAACGAGGCAAACAGAGTTAAACAGAGTTAAACAGAGGCAAAAAGAGGCAAACAGATTTAAATAGAGTTAAACAGATTTAAACAGAGGTAAACAGAGTGAAACAGATTCAAACAGAGGCAAACAGAGTTAAACAGAAGCAAACAGAGGCAAACAGTGTTAAACGGAGGCAAACAGAGTTAAGCAGAATTAAACATAGGCAAACAGAGGCAGACAGAGATAAACAGAGGAAAACAGAGTTAAACAGATGCAAACAAAGTAAAACAGAGTTAAACAGAGGCAAACAAAGTCCAACAGAGTTATACAGAGTTAAACAGAGGCAAACAGAGTTAAACAGATTTAAAGAGAGGAAAGCAGAGGCAAGCAAAGTTAAACAGACTTAACCAGAAGGAAACAGTGTTAAACAGAGGCAAACAGAGTTGAACAGAGGCAAACAGAGTTGAACAGAGGCAAACAGAGTTAAACAGAGGCAAACAAAGTTAAACAGAATTAAACAAAGGCAAACAGAGTTAAACAGAGTTAAACAGAGGCAAACAGATGCAAACAGAGTTAAACAGAGGCAAACAGAGTTAAATCGAGGCAAACAGAGTTAAAAAGAGTTAAACAGAAGCAAACAGAGTTAAACAGAGTTAAACAGAGGCAAACAGAGTTAAATAGAGGCAAACAGAGGTAAACAGGGTTAAACAGAGGCAAACAGAGTGAAACAGATTAAAACAGAGGCAAACAGAGGCAAGAAGAGTTAAACAGACTTAAACAGATGCAAACAGAGTTAAACAGAGTTAAACAGAGGCAAACAGAGGCAAACAGAGTTAAACAGAGGCAAACAGAGGCAAACAGAGTTAAATAGATTTAAGCAGAGTTAAACAGATGCAAACAGATTCACACAGAGTTAAAGAGAGGCAAACAGAGGCAAAAAGATTTAAACAGATTTAAACACAGGCAAACAGAGTGAAAGAGAGAAAAACAGAGGCAAACAGAGTTAAACAGAGGCAAACAGAGGCAAACAGAGTTAAACAGAGGCAAACAGAGTTAAATCGAGGCAAACAGAGTTAAACAGAGGCAAACAGAGGTAAACAGAGTTAAACAGAGTTAAACAGATGCAAACAGAGTTAAATAGAGGCAGAGTAAAACAGAGTTAAAACGAGGCAAACAGAGTTAAACAGAGTTAAACAGAGGCAAAAAGAGGCGAACAGATTTAAGTAGAGTTAAACAGATTTAAACAGAGGTAAACAGAGTGAAACAGATTCAAACAGAGGCAAACAGAGTTAAACAGAAGCAAACAGAGGCAAACAGAGTTAAACGGAGGCAAACAGAGTTAAACAAAATTAAACATAGGCAAACAGAGGCAGATAGAGTTAAACAGAGGCAAACAGAGTAAAACAGATGCAAACAAATTAAAACAGAGTTAAACAGAGGCAAACAAAGTCCAACAGAGTTAAACAGAGTTAAACAGAGGCAAACAGAGTTAAACAGATTTAAAGAGAGGAAAGCAGAGGCAAGCAAAGTTAAACAGACTTGACCATAAGGAAACAGTGTTAAACAGAGGCAAACAGAGGCAAACAGAGTTGAACAGAGGCAAACAGAGTTAAACAGAGGCAAACAGAGTTAAACAGAGTTAAACAGAGGCAAACAGACGCAAACAGAGTTAAACAGAGGCAAACAGAGTTAAATCGAGGCAAACAGAGTTAAAAAGAGTTAAACAGAAGCAAACAGATTTAAACAGAGTTAAACAGAGGCAAACAGAGTTAAATCGAGGCAAACAGAGTAAAACAGAGTTAAACAGAGATAAACAGAGTTAAACAGGGTTAAACAGAGGTAAACAGAGTGAAACAGATTTAAACAGAGGCAAACAGAGACAGATAGTGTTAAACCGAGGCAAAGTGAGTTAAAAAGGGTTAGACAGAGTCAAACAGAGGCAAACAGAGTTGAACAGAGGCCAACAGAGTTAAACAGAGGCAAACAGAGTTAAACAGAGATAAACAGAGTTAAACAGGGTTAAACAGAGGCAAACAGAGTTAAACAGAGTTAAACAGAGGCAAACAGAGTTAAACAGAGGCAAACAGAGTTAAATCGAGGCAGAGTTAAAAAGAATTAAACAGAAGCAAACATATTTAAACAGAGTTAAACAGAGGCAAACAGATATAAATCGAAGCAGAGTTAAACAGAGTTAAGTAGAGGTAAACAGAGTAAAACAGGGTTAAACAGAGGTAAACAGAGTGAAACAGATTAAAACAGAGGCAAACAGAGACAGACAGTGTTAAACCGAGGCAAAGTGAGTTAAACAGGGTTAGACAGAGTTAAACAGAGGCAAACAGAGTCAAATCGAGGCAAACGGAGTTAAACAGAGGCAAACAGAGTTAAACAGAGGTAAACAGAGTTAAACAAGGTTAAACAGAGGCAATCAGAGGCAGACAGTGTTAAACAGAGGCAAAGAGTGTTAAACAGGGTTAGACAGAGTCAAACAGAGGCAAACAGAGTTAAACAGATGCAAACAGAGTTAAACAGAGGCAAAAAAATTCAAACAGAGTTAAACAGAGGCAAATAGAGTCAAACAGAGTTAAAACGAGGCAAACAGAGTTAAACAGAGGCAAACAAGGTTAAACAGATTTAACTAGTGGGAAACAGAGTTGAACAGAGGCAAACGGAGAAAAACAGAGGCAAACAGAGGCAAGCACAGTTAAACAGAGGCAAACAGAGTTAAGCAGTGTTAAACAGAGGCACACAGAGTTAAAGAGAGTTAAACAGAGGCAAACAGAGGCAAACAGTGTTAAACAGAGACAAACAGTGATAAACAGAGTTAAACAGTGGCAAACAGAAGTAAACATATTTAAACAGAGGCAAACAGAGTTAAACAGAGGCAAACAGAGTTAAACAGAGGCAAACAGAGTGAAACAGAGTTAAACAAAAACAAACAGAGGCAGACAGAGTTAAACAGAGGCAAACAGATTTAAACAGAGGCAAACAGAGTTAAACAGATGCAAACAGAGTAAAGCAGAGTGAAACAGAGGCAAACAATGTCCAACAGAATTAAACAGAGGAAAACAGAGGCAAACAGAGTGAAAGAGAGGAAAACAGAGGCAAACAGAGTTAAACAGAGGCAAACAGAGTTAAACAGAGTTAAACAGAGGCAAACAGAGTTAAATCGAGGTAAACAGACTTAAACAGAGGCAAACAGAGTTAAACAGAGGTAAATAGAGTTAAACAAGTTTAAACAGAGGCAAACAGAGGCAGACGGTGTTAAACAGAGGCAAAGAGAGTTATACAGGGTTAGACAGAGTCAAACAGAGGCAAACAGAGTTAAACAGATGCAAACAGATTTAAATAGAGGCAAAAAAATTCAAACAGAGTTAAACAGAGTTAAACAGAGGCAAACAGATTTAAGCAGACTTAACCAGAGGGAAACAGAGTTGAACAGAGGCAAACGGATTAAACAGAGGCAAACAGAGTTAAACAGAGGTAAACAGAGGCAAACAGAGTTAAACAGAGGCAAACAATGTCCAACAGAGTTAAACAGAGGAAAACAGAAGCAAACAGAGTGAAAGAGAGGAAAACAGAGGCAAACAGAGTTAAACAGAGGCAAACAGAGGCAAACAGATTTAAACAGAGGCAAACAGAGTTAAATCGAGGCAAACAGACTTAAACAGAGGCAAACAGATTTAAACAGAGGCAAACAGAGTTAAACAAGGTTAATCAGAGGCAAACAGAGGCAGACATTGTTAAACAGAGGCAAAGAGAGTTAAACAGGGTTAGACAGAGTCAAACAGAGGCAGAGTTAAACAGATGCAAACAGAGTTAAGTAGAGGCAAAAAAATCAAACAGAGTTAAACAGAGGCAAACAGAGTAAAACAGAGTTAAAACAAGGCAAACAGAGTTAAACAGAGTTAAACAGAGGCAAACAGATTTAAGCAGACTTAACCAGAGGGAAACAGAGTTGAACAGAGGCAAACGGATTAAACAGAGGCAAACAGAGTTAAACAGAGGTAAACAGAGGCAAACAGAGTTAAACAGAGGCAAACAGAGTTAAACCGAGGCAAACAAAGTTAAAAAGAGTTAAACAGAAGCAAACAGATTTAAACCAAGTTAAACGGAGGCAAAGAGAGTTAAACAGATTTAAACAGTGGCAAACAGAGGCAGACAGAGTTAAACAGAGGCAATAAGAGTAAATCAGGGTTAAACAGAGGCAAACAGAGGCAAACAGAGTTAAACAGATGCAAACAGAGTTAAACAGAGGCAAACGAATTCAAACAGAGTTAAACAGAGGCAAAAAGAGTTAAAGAGAGTTTAGCAGAGGCAAACAGAGTTAAAAAGAGTTAAACAGAGGCAAACAGAGTTAAACAGAGGCAAACAGAGGCAAACAAAGATAAACAGAGTTAAACAGAGGAAATCAGAGGAACAGTTAAATAGAGGCAAACAGAGTTAAAAAGAGTTAAACAGGGGCAAACAGAGGCAAACAGAGTTAAACAGAGGCAAACAGAGATAAACAGAATTAAACAGAGGCAAACAGATTTAAACAGAGGCAAACAGAATTAAACAGATGCAAACAAAGTAAAACAGAGTTAAACAGAGGAAAACACAGTGAATTAGAGGCAAACAGAGTTAAACAGAGTTAAACAGAGGCAAACAGAGGCAAATGGAGTTAGACAGAGGCAAACTAAGGTAAACACAGTTGAACCGACGCAAATAGTGTTAAACAGATTTAAACAGAGGCAAGCAGATGCAAACAAAGTTAAACAGAGGCCAACAGAGTTAAACAGAGGCAAACAGAGGAAAACAGAGGCAAACAGAGGCCAACAGAGTTAAACAGAAGCAAACAGAGTGAAACAGAGTTAAATGGAGGCAAACAGAGTTAAACAGAGGCAAACAGAGTGAAACAGAGTTAAACAGAGGCAAACAGAGGCTGACAGAGTTAAACAGAGGCAAACAGATTTAAACAGAGGCAAACAGAGTTAAACAGATGCAAACAGATTAAAACAGAGTTAAACAGAGGCAAGCAATATCCAACAGAGTTAAACAGATGAAAGCGGAGGCAAACAGAGTGAAAGAGAGGAAAACAGAGGCAAACAGAGTTAAACAGAGTCAAACAGAGGCAAACAGAGTTAAACAGAGGCAAACAGAGGCAAACAGAGTTAAACAGAGGCAAACAGAGGTAAACAGAGTTAAACAGGGTTAAACAGAGGCAAACAGAGGCAGACAGTTTTAGACAGAGGCAAAGAGAGTTAAACAGTGTTAGACAGAGTCAAACAGAGGCAGAGTTAAACAGATGCAAACTGCGTTTAATAGAGGCAAACAGAGTAAAACAGAGTTAAAACGAGGCAAACAGAGTTAAACAGAGGCAAAAAGAGGCGAACAGATTTAAATAGAGTTAAACAGATTTAAACAGAGGTAAACAGAATGAAACAGATTCAAACAGAGGCAAACAGACTTAAACAGAAGCAAACAGAGGCAAACAGAGTTAAACAGAGGCAAACAGAGTTAAACAGAGTTAAACAGAGGAAAAAAGAGGCGAACAGATTTAAATAGAGTTAAACAGATTTACACAGAGGGAAACAGAGTGAAACAGATTCAAACAGAGGCAAACAGAGTTAAACAGAAGCAAACAGAGGCAAACAGAGTTAAACGGAGGCAAACAGAGTTAAACAGAATTAAACATAGGCAAACAGAGGCAGACAGAGTTAAACAGAGGCAAACAGAATTAAACAGCAGCAAACAGAGTTAAACAGATGCAAACAAAGTAAAACAGAGTTAAACAGAGGCAAACAAAGTCCAACAGAGTTAAACAGAGGCAAACGAATTCAAACAGAGTTAAACAGAGGCAAAAAGAGTTAAAGAGAGTTTAGCAGAGGCAAACAGAGTTAAAAAGAGTTAAACAGAGGCAAACAGAGTTAAACAGAGGCAAACAGAGGCAAACAAAGATAAACAGAGTTAAACAGAGGAAATCAGAGGAACAGTTAAATAGAGGCAAACAGAGTTAAAAAGAGTTAAACAGGGGCAAACAGAGGCAAACAGAGTTAAACAGAGGCAAACAGAGATAAACAGAATTAAACAGAGGCAAACAGATTTAAACAGAGGCAAACAGAATTAAACAGATGCAAACAAAGTAAAACAGAGTTAAACAGAGGAAAACACAGTGAATTAGAGGCAAACAGAGTTAAACAGAGTTAAACAGAGGCAAACAGAGGCAAATGGAGTTAGACAGAGGCAAACTAAGGTAAACACAGTTGAACCGACGCAAATAGTGTTAAACAGATTTAAACAGAGGCAAGCAGATGCAAACAAAGTTAAACAGAGGCCAACAGAGTTAAACAGAGGCAAACAGAGGAAAACAGAGGCAAACAGAGGCCAACAGAGTTAAACAGAAGCAAACAGAGTGAAACAGAGTTAAATGGAGGCAAACAGAGTTAAACAGAGGCAAACAGAGTGAAACAGAGTTAAACAGAGGCAAACAGAGGCTGACAGAGTTAAACAGAGGCAAACAGATTTAAACAGAGGCAAACAGAGGCAAACAGAGTTAAACAGATGCAAACAGATTAAAACAGAGTTAAACAGAGGCAAGCAATATCCAACAGAGTTAAACAGATGAAAGCGGAGGCAAACAGAGTGAAAGAGAGGAAAACAGAGGCAAACAGAGTTAAACAGAGTCAAACAGAGGCAAACAGAGTTAAACAGAGGCAAACAGAGTTAAATCGAGGCAAACAGAGTTAAACAGAGGCAAACAGAGGTAAACAGAGTTAAACAGGGTTAAACAGAGGCAAACAGAGGCAGACAGTTTTAGACAGAGGCAAAGAGAGTTAAACAGTGTTAGACAGAGTCAAACAGAGGCAGAGTTAAACAGATGCAAACTGCGTTTAATAGAGGCAAACAGAGTAAAACAGAGTTAAAACGAGGCAAACAGAGTTAAACAGAGGCAAAAAGAGGCGAACAGATTTAAATAGAGTTAAACAGATTTAAACAGAGGTAAACAGAATGAAACAGATTCAAACAGAGGCAAACAGACTTAAACAGAAGCAAACAGAGGCAAACAGAGTTAAACAGAGGCAAACAGAGTTAAACAGAGTTAAACAGAGGAAAAAAGAGGCGAACAGATTTAAATAGAGTTAAACAGATTTACACAGAGGGAAACAGAGTGAAACAGATTCAAACAGAGGCAAACAGAGTTAAACAGAAGCAAACAGAGGCAAACAGAGTTAAACGGAGGCAAACAGAGTTAAACAGAATTAAACATAGGCAAACAGAGGCAGACAGAGTTAAACAGAGGCAAACAGAATTAAACAGCAGCAAACAGAGTTAAACAGATGCAAACAAAGTAAAACAGAGTTAAACAGAGGCAAACAAAGTCCAACAGAGTTAAACAGAGTTAAACAGAGGCAAACAGAGTTAAACAGATTTAAAGAGAGGAAAGCAGAGGCAAGCAAAGTTAAACAGACTTAACCAGAAGGAAACGGTGTTAAACAGAGGCAAACAGAGGCAAACAGAGTTGAACAGAGGCAAACAGAGTTAAACAGAGGCAAACAGAGTTAAAAAGAGGTAAACAGAGTTAAACAGGGTTAAACAGAGGCAAACAGAGTTAAATCGAGGCAAACAGAGTTAAACAGAGTTACACAGAGGTAAACAGAGTTAAACAGGGTTAAACAGAGGTAAAAAGAGTGAAACAGATTTAAACAGAGGCAAACAGAGACAGACAGTGTTAAGCTGAGGCAAAGTGAGTTAAACAGGGTTAGACAGAGTCAAGCAGAGGCAAACAGAGTTAAACAGATGCAAACAGAGTTAAAACATGGCAAACAGAGTTAAACAGAGTTAAACAGAGGCAAACAGAGTTAAACTGACTTAACCAGAGGGAAACAGATTTGAACAGAGGCAAACAGAGACAGTGTTAAGCTGAGGCAATGTGAGTTAAACAGGGTTAGACAGAGTCAAGCAGAGGCAAACAGAGTTAAACAGATGCAAACAGAATTAAACAGAGGCAAAAAAATTCAAACAAAGTTAAACAGAGGCAAACAGATGCAAACAGAGTTAAAACATGGCAAACAGAGTTAAACGGAGGCAAACAGAGTTAAACAGAATTAAACATAGGCAAACAGAGTCAGACAGAGTTAAACAGAGGCAAACAGAGTTAAACAGAATTAAACAGAGGCAAACAGAGGCAAATGGAGTTAAACAGATTTAAACAGAGGGAAACGGTGTTATTCAGAGGCAAACAGAGTTAAACAGAGGCAAATAATGTTACACAGAGTTAAACAGAGGCAAACAGATGCCAACAGATTTAAACAGAGGCAAAGAGAGTTAAACAGAGGCAAACAGAGTTAAACAGAGGGAAACAGAGTTAAACAGAGTTGAAGAGAGGCAAACAGATTTAAGCAGAGACAAACAGAGGCAAAAAGAGGTAAACAGAGTTAAACGGAGGCAGACAGAGTTAAACAGAGGCAAACAGAGTGAAACAGAGTTAAACAGAGGCAAACAGAGTTAAACAGAGGTAAACATACTTAAACAGAATAAACCAGACTTACACAGAGGCAGACAGAGTTAAACAGAGGCAAACAGCGTCAGACAGAGTCAAACAGAGGCAACAGAGTTACACAGAGGCAAACAGAGTTAAATAGAGGCAAACAGAGTTAAACAGAGGCAAACAGTGTTAAACAGAGGCAAACAGAGTTACACAGATTCAAACAGAGGCAAACAGATTCAAACAGAGTTAAACAGATTTAAACAGAGGCAGAGAGAGTTAACAGAGGCAAACAGAGGCAAACGGAATTAAACAGAGGCAAACAGACTTAAACAGAGTTAAACAGAGGCAAACAGAGTTAAACAGAGTTCAACAGAGTCAGACAGAGTTAAACAGAGTTAAACAGAGGCAAACAGAATTAAACAGAG
This sequence comes from Carcharodon carcharias, assembly GCF_017639515.1. Lineage (NCBI taxonomy): Eukaryota > Metazoa > Chordata > Chondrichthyes > Lamniformes > Lamnidae > Carcharodon > Carcharodon carcharias. The sequence goes on from NW_024470554.1 coordinate 57,504, forward strand.
GCAAACAGTGTTACACAGATTTACATGGAGGCAGACAGAGTTAAAAAGAGGCAAACAGAATTAAACAGAGTTAAACAGAGGCAAACAGAGGCAAACGGAGTTAAACAGATTTAAACAGAGGGAAACGGTGCTATACAGAGGCAAACAGAGTTAAGCAGAGGCAAACAGGTGCACACAGATTTAAACAGAGTTAAACAGAGGCAGACAGAATTAACAGAGGCAAACAGAGTGGAAAATGCTCTGATTGGCTCTGTTTTGCTCTCTTTGGCTCTGTTTGGCTCTGTTTGGTCTGTTCTGCTCTGTTTGACTCTGTGTGCCTCTGTTTTGCTCTGTTTGGCTCTGTTCTGCTCTCTATGGCTCTGATTGTCTCTGTTTGGCTCTGCCAGGCTCTGTTTTGGTCTGTTCAGCTCTGTTTTGCTCTGCTTGAATCTGTTTTGCTCTGTTTGTCTCTGTTTTGCTCTGTTTTGCTCTGTTTCACTCTGTTCAGCTCTGTTTGGCTCTGCTTGCCTCTGTTTTGCTCTGTTTGGCTCTGTTTTGCTCTCTTTGGCTCTGTTTTCCTCCGTTTGGCTCTGTGTTGCTCTACCTGGCTCTGTTGTGCTCAGTTGTGCTCTCTTTGACTCTGTTTGGCTCTTTTTGGCCCTTTCTTGATTTGTTTGGTTCTGTTTTGCACTCTTTGACTCTGATTGGCTCTGTTTGGCTCTGTTTTGCTCTGATTGGCTCCGTTTGGCTCCATGTGGCTATGTTTCGCTATTTCTGGCTCTGTTTCACTCTCTTTTGCTCTGTTGTGCTCTGTTTGGCTCTGCTCTGCTCTCTATGGCTCTGCTATTCTCTGTTTGACTTTGTTCTGCTCAGTGTTTTCTGCTTGGCTCTGTTTTGCTCTGTTTGGTTCTGTTTGACTCTGTTTGGCTCTGTTTTGATTTGTTTGGCTCTGTCTTGCTCTGTTTGGCTCTGTTTGGCTGTTTGGCTCTGTTTTGCTCTGATTCACTCTGTTTGGCTCAGTTCTGCTCTCTATGGCTCTGTTTGGCTTTGTTTGGGTCTGCCAGGCTCTGTATGTGTCTATCTGGATCTGTTGAACACTGTTTTGCTCTGCTTGGCTCTGTGCTGCTCTGTTTGCTGGTTTGGCTCCATTTTGGTCTCTTTTGCTCTGTTCAGTCTGTTGGGATTTGTTTGGGTCTGTTTGACTCTGTTTGGCTCTGTTTGGCTGCGTTTGGCTCTGTTTGGTTCTGTTTTGCTCTGCTTGCCTTTCTGTTGCTTTGTTTGGCTCTGTTTTGCTCTGTTTGGTTCTGTTTGACTCTGTTTGGCTCTGTTTGGCTCTGTTTTGATTTGTTTGGCTCTGTCTTGCTTTGTTTGGCTCTGTTGGGCTGTTTGGCTCTGTTTGGCTCTGTTTTGCTCTGATTCACTCTGTTTGGCTCAGTTCTGCTCTCTATGGCTCTGTTTGGCTTTGTTTGGCTCTGCCAGGCTCTGTTGTGCTCTGTCGGCTCTGTTGTGCTCTGTTTGGGTCTGCCAAGCTCTGCATGTGTCTGTCTGGATCTGTTGAGCACTGTTTTGCTTTGCTTGGCTCTGTGTTGCTCTGTTTTGTTGGTTTGGCTCCATTTTGGTCTCTTTTGCTCTGTTCAGTCTGTTGGGATTTGTTTGGGTCTGTTTGACTCTTGTTTGGCTGCGTTTGGCTCTGTTTGGTTCTGTTTTGCTCTGTTCTGCTCTGTTTGCCTCTGTTGTGTTCTGTTTGGCTCTGCTTGCCTTTCTGTTGCTCTGTTTGGCTCTGTTTTGCTCTCTTTGGCTCTGATTGCCTTTCTGTTGCTCTGTTTGGCTCTGTTTTGCTCTCTATGGCTCTGTTTGGCTCCGTTTGGCTCTGTTTTGCTCTGTGTGGCTCTGCTTTGGTCTGTTTGGCTTTGTCTTGCTGTGTGTGGCTCTGCTTTGCTCTATTTGGCTCTGTTTTGTTCTGTTCTGTTTGGCTCTGTTTGGTTCTGTTTTGCTCTGTTTGGCTCTGGTTGGCTCTGTATTGCTTTGTTTGGCTCTTTCAGCCCTGTGTGGCTCTGTTTGGCTCTGTTTTGTTCTGTTCAGCTCTTTCTGGCTCTGTTTAGCTCTCTCCTGCTCTGTCTGGCTCTGTTTGCTTCTGTTTTACTCTGTTTAGCTCTATTTGGCTATGTTTTCCTCTGTTGGCTCTCTTTGGCTCTGTTGGGCTTTGTTTGGCTCTGTTCAGCACTCTTTGGCTCTGTTTTGCTCTGTTTGGCTCTGCTTGGCTATGTCTTGCTCTTTTTAGCTCTGTTTGGCTCTGTTTTGCTCTGTCTGGCTCTGTTTGGCTCTGTTTTGCTTTGTTCTGCTCTGTTTGATTCTGCGTGCCTCTGTTTGTCTCTGTTCTGTTCTCTATGGCTCTGGTTGGCTCTGTTTGGCTCTGCCAGGCTCTGTTGTGGTCTGTTTAGCTTTGTTTTGCTATGCCTGACTCTGTTTTGCTCTGTTTGCCTCTGTTTTCCTCCGTCTGGCTTTGTTGTGCTCTGTTTGGCTCTGTTTGCCTCTTTTTTGATTTGTTTGGCTCTGTTACGCTCCCTTTGTCTCTGTTTCACTCTGTTTGGCTCTGCTGTGCTCTGTTTGGCTCTGTTCTGCTCTCTATGGCTCTGTTATGCTCTGTCTGGCTTTGTTCTGCTCAGTGTCTTCTGTTTTGCTCTGTTTGGCTCTGTTTGGCTCTGTTTTGCTCTGTTTTGCTCTGTTTGGTTCTGTTTGACTCTGTTTGGCTCTGTTTTGCTCTGTGTGGCTCTGCTTTGGTCTGCTTGGCTTTGTCTTGCTGTGTTTGGCTCTGTTCTGCTCTGTTAGGCTCTGTTTTGCTCTGTTTTGCTCTGTTTGGCTCTGTTTGACTCTGTTTGGAACTGTTTTGCTCTGTTTGGCTCTGTTCAGCTCTGTTGGGCTCTGTTTGCCTCTGTTTTCCTCTGTCTGCCTCTGTTGTGCTCTGATTGGCTCTTTTCTGATTTGTTTGGCTCTGTTTTGCTCACTTTGACAATGTTTCACTCTGTTTGGCTCTGTTTTGCTCTGTTTGGTTCTGTTTGACTCTGACTCTGGCTCTGTTTTGATTTGTTTGGCTGTGTCTTGCTCTGTTTGGCTCTGTTTTGCTCTGATTCACTCTGTTTGGCTCAGTTCTGCTCTCTATGGCTCTGTTTGGCTTTGTTTGGCTCTGCCAGGCTCTGTTTTGCTCTGTTTGGGTCTGCCACGCTCTGTATGTGTCTGTCTGGATCTGTTGAGCACTGTTTTGCTCTGCTTGGCTCTGTGTTGCTCTGTTTGCTGGTTTGGCTCCATTTTGGTCTCTCTAGCTCTGTTCAGTTTGTTGGGATTTGCTTGGGTCTGTTTGACTCTGTTTGGCTCTGTTTGGCTGCGTTTGGCTCTGTTTGGTTCTGTTTTGCTCTGTTCCGCTCTGTTTGGCTCTGTTGTGTTCTGTTTGGCTCTGCTTGCCTTTCTGTTGCTCTGTTTAGCTCTGTTTTGCTCTCTAAGGACTGTTTGGCTCCGTCTGGCTCTATTTTGCTCTGTGTGGCTATGCTTTGGTCTGTTTGGCTTTGTTTTGCTGTGTTTGGCTCTGTTCTGCTCTGTTTGGCTCTGTTTTGCTCTGTTTGGCTCTGGTTGGCTCTTTATCACTTTGTTTGGCTCTTTCAAACTTGTGTGACTCTGTTTTGCTCTGTTTGGCTCTGTTTTGCTCTGTTCAGCTCTGTTTGGCACTGTTTAGCTCTGTCCTGCTCTGTTTGGCTTTGTTTGCTTCTGTTTTGCTCTGTTTAGCTCTATTTGGCTATGTTTTCCTCTGTTGAATCTGTTTGGCTCTTTTGGGCTTTGCTTGGCTCTGTTCAGCATTCTTTGGCTCTGTTCTGCTCCGTTTTGCTCTGTTTTGTTCTGTTTAGCTCTGTCCTGCTCTGTTTGCCATTGCTTTGCTCCGTTTGGCTCTATTTGGCACTGTTTTGCTCTGTGTGGCTCTGTTCTGCTCTGTTTGGCTCCTCTTGCCTCTGTTTTGCTCTGTTTGGCTCTGTTTTGCTCTCTTTGGCTCTGTTTTGCTCTGCTAGTTCTGTTGTGCTCTGTTTTGCTCTTTTTGACTCTGGCTCTTTTTAGCCCTTTCTTGATTTTTTTGGCTCTGTTTTGCACTCTTTGACTTTGTTTGGCTCTGTGTGGCTCTGTTTTGCTCTGTTTTGCTTTGTTTGGCTCTGTTTTGCTCTGTTTGGTTCTGTTTGACTCTGTTTGGCTCTGTTTGGCTCTGTCTTGATTTCTTTGGCTCTGTCTTGCTTTGTTTGGCTCTGTTTGGCTGTTTGGCTCCGTTTTGCTCTGATTCACTCTGTTTGGCTCAGTTCTGCTCTCTATGGCTCTGTTTGGCTTTGTTTGGCTCTGCCAGGCTCTGTTTTGCTCTGTCGGCTCTGTTGTGCTCTGTTTGGGTCTGCCACGCTCTGTATGTGTCTGTCTGGATCTGTTGAGCACTGCTTTGCTCTGCTTGGCTCTGTGTTGCTTTGTTTTGCTGGTTTGGCTCCATTTTGGTCTCTTTTGCTCTGTTCAGTCTGTTGGGATTTGCTTGGGTCTGTTTGACTCTGTTTGGCTCTGTTTGGCTGCGTTTGGCTCTGTTTGGTTCTGTTTTGCTCTGCGTGGCTTTGCTTTGGTCTGTTTGGCTTTGTCTTGCTGTGTTTGGCTCTGCTTTGTTCTATTTGGATCTGTTTTGTTCTGTTCTGCTCCGTTTGGCTCTGTTTGGTTCTGTTTTGCTCTGTTTGGCTCTGTATTGCTTTGTTTGGCTCTTTCAGCCCTGTGTGGCTCTGTTTTGCTCTGTTTGGCTCTGTTTTCCTCTGTTGGCTCTGTTTGGCTCTGTTTAGCACTCTTTGGCTCTGTTTTGCTCTGTTTGGCTCTGCCTGGTTATGTCTTGCTCTTTGTAGCTCTGTGTGGCTCTGTTCTGCTCTGTCTGGCTCTGTTTGGCTCTGTTTTGCTTTGTTCTGCTCTGGCTCTGTCGGGCTCTGTTTGGTGCTGTTTGGCTCTGTTCGGCTCCGTTTTGCTCTGTTTGGCTCTGTTTATCTCTGTCCTGCTCTGTTCAGCTCTGTTTGCCATTGCTTTGCTTTGTTTGGCTCTATTTGGCACAGTTTTGCTCTGTTTGGCTCTGTTGGGCTTTGTTTGGCTCTGTTCAGCAATGTGTGGCTCAGTAATGATCTGTTTTGCTCTGTTTGTCTCTGCCACACTGTTTTCCTCTGTTTAGCTCTCTTTGGCTCTGTTGGGCTCTGTTTGTGTCTATTCGAATCTGTTCATCTCTGTTAGGCTCTGCCACACTGTTTTGCTCTCTTTAGCTCTCTTTGGCTCTATTGGGCTCCTTTTGGCTCTGTTCTGCTCTATTATGCTCTGTTTGGCTCTGCCAGGCTCAGTTTTGCTCTGTTTAGATCTCTTTGGCTCTGTTTGGCTCTGTTTGCTTCTGTTTGGTTCTGTTCAGCTCTGTTTTGCTCTGCCTGGTTCTGTTTTGCTCTGTTTCACTCTGTTTTGCTCTGTGTGGCTATGTTTCGCTATTTCTGGCTCTGTTTAATTCTCTTTTGCTCTATTGCACTCTGTTTGGCTCTGTTCTGCTCTCTATGGCTCTGTTTTGCTCTGTTGGCTCTGTTTGGCTCTGTTTAGCACTCTTTGGCTCCGTTTTGCTCTGTTTGGCTCTGCCTGGCTATGTCTTGCTCTTTGTAGCTCTGTGTGGCTCTGTTTTGCTCTGTCTGGCTCTGTTTGGCTCTGTTTTGCTTTGTTCTGCTCTGTTTGGCTCTGTCGGGCTCTGTTTGGTGCTGTTTGGCTCTGTTTGGCTCTGTTCTGCTTTGTTTGGTTCTGTTTCGCTCTGTTTGGCTCTGTTTGTTTGTTTGGCTTTGTTTTGCTCTGATTGGCTCTGTTTGGATATGTTTTGCTCTTTTTGGCTCAGTTCAGCACTGTTTGGCTCTGCTTGCCTCTGTTTTGCTCTGTTTGGCTCAGTTCTGCTCTCTATGGCTCTGCCAGGCTCTGTTGTGTTCTGTTTGGGTCTGCCAGGCTCTGTATGTGTCTGTTTGGATCTGTTAAGCACTGTTTTGCTCTGCTTGGCTCTGTGTTGCTCTGTTTTGCTGGTTTGCCTCCATTTTGCTCTTTTTTCCTCTGTTTGGTCTGTTGGGATTTGTTTGGGTCTGTTTGACTCTGGCTCTGTTCTGCTATGTTCTGCTCTGTTTGGCTCTGTTGTGTTCTGTTTGGCTCTGCTTGCCTTTGTGTTATTTTGTTTGGATCTGGTTTGCTCTCTGTGGCTCTGTTTGGCTGTGTTTTGCTCTGCTCAGCACTGTTTGGCTCTGTCTAGCTCTGTTTGGTTCAGTTTGGCTCTGTTTGTGTCCATTTTGCTCTGTTTAGCTCTGTCCTGCTCTGTTTGGCTCTGTTTGCTTCTGTTTTGCTCTGCTTAGCTCTATTTGGCTCTGTTTTCCTCTGTTGGCTCTGTTTGGCTCGATTGGGCTTTATCTGGCTCTGTTCAGCACTCTTTGGCTCTGTTTTGCTCTGTTTGGTTCTGCTTGGCTATGTCTTGCTCTTTTTAGCTCTCGTTGGCTCTGTTGGGCTCTGTTTGTCTCTATTCGGATCTGTTCATCTCTGTTTTGCTCTGCTTGGCTCTGATTTGCTCTGTTTTGCTTTGTTTGGCTCTGTTCTGCTCTGCTTGGCTCTGTTTTGCTCTGTTATGCTCTGTTTGGCACTGCCAGGCTCAGTTTTGCTCTGTTTAGTTCTCTTTGGCTCTGTTTGTCTCTGTTTAATTCTGTCTGGTTCTGTTCAGCTCTGTTTTGCTCTGTTTTGCTCTGTCTGGCTCTCTTTGGTTCTGTTTTGCTCTGTTCTTCTCTGTCCTGCTCTGTTCGGCTCTGTTTGCTACTGCTTTGCTTTGTTTGGCTCTATTTGGCACTGTTTTGCTTTGTTTGGCTCTGTTGGGCTTTGTTTGGCTCTGTTCAGCACTGTATGGCTCTGTATTGATCTGTTTTGCTCTGTTAGGCTTTGCCACACTGTTTTGCTCTGTTTAGCTCTCTTTGGCTCTGTTGGGCTCTTTTTGGCTCTGTTCTGCTCTGTTATGCTCTGTTTGGCTCTGTCAGGCTCAGTTTTGCTCTGTTTAGATCTCTTTGGCTCTGTTATGTACTGTTTGGCATTGTCCTGCTCAGTCTTTTCTGTTTTGCTCTGTTTTGCTCTGTTTGGCTCTGTTCAGCACCGTTTGGCTCTGTCTGGCTCTGTTTGGTTCAGTTTGGCTCTGTTTGTTTCCGTTTTGCTCTGTTCAGCTGTGTTTAGCTCTGTCCTTATCTGTTTGGCTCTGTTTGCTTCTGTTTAGCTCTGTTTAGCTCTATTTGGCTCTGTTTTCCTCTGTTGGCTCTGCTTGGCTCTGTTTTGCTTTGTTTGGCTCTTTCAGCCCTGTGTGGCTCTGTTTTGCTCTGTTTGGCTCTGTTTTGCTCTGTTCAGCACTGTTTGGCTCTGTCTGGCTCTGTTTGGCTCTGTTTGCTTCTGTTTAGCTCTGTTTAGCTCTATTTTGCTCTGTTTTCCTCTGTTGGCTCTGTTTGGCTCTGTTGGGCTTTGTTTGGCTCTGTTCAGCACTCTTTGGCTCTGCTTTGCTCTGTTTGGCTCTGCTTGGCTACGTCTTGCTCTTTTTAGCTCTGTTTGGCTCTGTTTTGCTCTGTTTGGCTCTGTCTGGCACTGTTTGGTTCTGCTTGGCTCTGTTCAGCTCCGTCTTGCTCTGTTTTGCTCTGTGTAGCTCTGTCCTGCTCTGTTTGGCTCTGTTTGCCTTTGCTTTGCTCTGTTTGGCTGCATTTGGCACTGATTTGCTCTGTTTGGCTCTTTTGGGCTTTGTTTGGCTCTGTTCAGCACTGTGTGGCTCGGTTTCGATCTGTTTTGCTCTGTTTGGCTCTGCCACGCTCTGTTTTGCTTCGTTTAGCTCTCTTTGGCTCTGTTGGGCTCTGTTTGTCTCTATTCGGATCTGTTCATCTCTGTTTTGCTCTGCCTGGCTCTGATTTGCTCTGTTTTGCTCTGTTTGGCTCTGTTCTGCTCTGTTTGGCTCGGTTTTGCTCTGTCATGCTCTGATTGGCTCTGCCAGGCTCAGTTTTGCTCTGTTGAGATGTCTCTGGCTCTGTCTGGCTCTGTTTGATTCAGTTTTACTCTGTTCTGCTCTGCCTGGCTCTGATTTGCTCTGTTTTGCTCTGTTTGGCTCTGTTCTGCTCTGTCTGTCTCTGTTTTGCTCTGTTATGCTCTGTTTGGCTCTGCCAGGCTCAGTTTTGGTCTGTTTAGTTCTCTTTGGCTCTGTTAGTCTCTGTTTAATTCTGTCTGGTTCTGTTCAGCTCTGTTTTGCTCTGCTTGGCTCTCTTTGGTTCTGTTTTGCTCTGTTTGGCTCTGTTTTGCTCTTCTTGGCTCTGTTTAGCTGTTTAGCTCTGTTGGGCTCTTTTTGGCTCTGTTTGGCTCTTGCACAGTTGTTTCTGAACTAAGTTTCTCACTCTCAAATGGAATACTAAATTCCACCATGTTATGGTCACTAGGGGATCTTTTACTCTGAAATCATATATTTAACTTACCTCATTACACATTACCAGATCCAAAATAGCCTGATCCCTGGTTGAATCCACAATATATTGTTCTAGGGAACTCCTAAATACACTCTATGAATACTTGCTTGTGGCTATCTCTGCCAATTTGATTTCCCCAATCTACCTGAAGATTCAAGTCACCCATGATTAATGTGCTGTGTTTTTCACATGCCTTCATTATCTTCTGATTTATTCTCTGTTCCAGAGCATAACTACTGTTAGAGGGCCTATAGACTACTCCCACCAGTGCCTTCTTCCCCTTGTTATTTCTTGCTTCCATCCACCACAATAACCTCCCTGACCTCCTCCTGTGAGAATGCATGTTACTTTAAAAAAAAAACTACTTTTGGGGATTATCATGTAATTATGTGAAGAAGGTTGTGTGTCTGTTTGTATAAATGATTTAATTAAACTAGGGAAAGATTACTAGAAGGAAGGTTGTCTGGGAGGTTTAAGACATAAAGGAGAGAGGCGTTAGGTTTGTACATTTGTAATGAGTTAGGTTGGGTATAACATTTACATTTTTAAGTAAATTCAGAGTTTGTTGAATATCAAAGGGATGTCAGAGGTAAAAAGAAACATGATTGCATCTTGTAGGAGTTCCATAGGTAAATAGAAGAGAGTATATTACTTTTACTTTTTAAAAACTTTTACTTTTCGTTTTTAGAATCCCAAAAGTGTTACTGGACTTCTTGCTGCTGGGATCAGTACATATTCTTCTCATTTTAAGAATACAAAAGAAAAGGGTAGGGCCTGTAAAGCAAGGTTCTCTCTGGGATTTGGTTTGCGCAGCAAATTAACATCAGCTGTGGTCATAACACTTCCAACCCCCAGGTTCATTTCTGCCTCCAACCACCCTCCCTGTCCCTTCTACCAATACTGTTGCACCCACACCCTCCCACCCTACCGGCTCACTCTGCCCTCTCTCATTCTCACCATTCCCTCCTACCGTGCCCACCCTCATTTTGCTCTCCTGGAGGCAGCCATCGACTACACAGATGTTTACCTGGATGTCAGCCCTACTCCTTGTCCCTCATAACTCCTTCCCCCTCAGACTCCTTGTTTTCCCTTTCTCCTTCCTGACTCCTTTGTCCACCCTTACTTATTCCTCCACCCCTTACTCCTTCCCCCACTGGATTTCCCCCCTTCCCGCTGGACTCCTTCCTCCTCCCAGGCTTCTTCCACCCACTGGGCTCCTTCCTCCACCCCCCCTCCAAGACTCCTTCCCCCCTCTGGCCTCCACCCTTCTTCTGGACTCCTTCCCTTATAACTTCCTCCTCCTTTACACCTACCTACCCAGTTGCCATATTTTCCCCATAACCCCTCATCCCCGTACTCTCTCCCCGCCTTCCCAACCTCGTCCCCCCAACACCTTTGTTCCACCCCTCTCAACCTCAACACCTCACAGTTTTGTTCCCCCTCCCAATCTCATCCCCTTGAGAGACCTTCCTCTCCCACTCACAGCTGGATCTTCCTCTCCTCTCCCTCGACGTTCATCCATAGTCGACCATGGCCAAGACACTGAAGTCCTGAAGCAGTGATTTTCCACCTTCTGTGAGCTGCCTTACGGCGGAGTCCTGTTCATGAGAATCCACCCAGCATGCAATGCATGTTCCTCCAAGGCTTGGCTGCTGTCGGACTCCAGCATCTTCTGCTCTTTGTATGTCTGCGATGTGAGCAAGGCTTTGATGGTGAATGCTGAGTTCTGCATGTCACACTTGTCAAGAGGTGTTCTGTATCAGCATGTTTCCCTGCTGACATGGGCAGTAAATTAGACGCAGAGGGATGATTCCGGCAAACTTGGCTTATAATAATATGTATTACAACGAAATTCCTGATGTCCGGCAGTGGGAAACACAGCCCACTATTGCTGAGCAGAGTGGACGATTGCAAACGTGTTTCAAGATGGCGTGAAATTAATTTTTGGCCTTCCTGCCATATTGCCCTCTCACACCTGCCATCATGCCCACTGCCAGAGGGCACAGATGATTCCATCCTCAATCTCTCTTCTCTCAGAAAACGTGCTCTTATGGCGGGCTCTCTTGTTCCTAAGACAATCTGATCAGGTCATCCTTCAGTTGCCCAAACTCACAAGATTCAGTTAGGCATTTCAATGCAGCCATATACGGATTAATATTCTCCCTGTCCCCCACCTCCCCTCCTGAGCTCTGGTGTTGAGTCTGTAGCGTTCATTAGTAACAATAGTTGAGGGTTCAAAGTGGGTCCTTAAGCTCTCCAAATTATCACATGCCTGACTTTTCTGGACATCAGTGAGGTCTAGGCTGCAATAAAGCTTGAAGCATGCTTTTCCCAGCACTGATAATAGAGTTGCTACTCTTATTTGTTCAAGTTTCTTACTTAACTCCATGGCAATTTCATAGTTTTGCCATTGAGACTGGAAGAATTTCTAATTTACTTTCAAATGTGCCTTCATTTCCTAGGAGCCATTACTGGGATATTCAAAGCCATACTGACTTACCCAGTGACCAATATCCTGTACAAAGTTGCAAACTGAACTTTTAACTATTCACTGCTGCTTTTTACAGCTGCTGGCTCACTTACAAATATCAAAATCCATTCAATTTCAGCTGCATACTCTTAATACCATGTTCCAAGCAATACATGAAATGGCTTCTGCTCTGAAGCTGTTATACACCATGGGTGACATCAGTGGTCACATGACTGTGGAAAGCCTTCAGCCAGCCACATTGCACAAAGGTGCTTCTCCATACACCTACATCTCACTTACACACACATTCAGACACAAACCAGTAGACACATGCAATCTTGCGCTGTTCAGCTTATTATATATGCATGCATGAAGGGCACAGGGAATTTTGTGGTGGGGGTGGGCTGGAAGTCACTGTCACCCTTACCTCATGGGATTGAAGGTCCTGACACCACAGTTAAAGGACTCCCAGACAGCCAGGGGTTCCAGATTCTGAATCCATCAGAATGTCACAGAGAAGACGTGTAGTCCCACAGTTGCCTACTGCAGGTTCTCCTCCAGGCTGTCCAGGAAAGCCGGGAGGTCCCATTTCCCAGAGGTGGCAGCATGATGCCCTCCCAACTGACCAAGTCAGTTTGGACGGAAGTCACAATGGAGAGTAGTGCCCATGGGGCCCACAAAAGAACCACCCAGGAGTGCAGAAAAAGAACGAACAATCTGAAGCACTCTGCCAGGGTAAGTGGCACTATTTACTCACTCAAAGTGATATTTATAAGGGAGTATAAGCGTGCGAGTGCACAAAGATGTTAGACAGGCATTTAGGTTGCAAGTCTCAGCAGCAAATGGGACACACCACAAATGTTGAGGCACACAGGGTTTAGTAAGAGGGAGGAACTGAAAGAAATCAGTATTAGTAGGGAAATGGTGCTGGGGAAATTGATGGGATTGAAGGCCAATAAATCCCCAGGGACTGATAATCTACATCCCAGAGTACTTAAGGAAGTGGCTTAGAAATAGTGGATGCATTGGTTCCAAGGTTCTATAGACTCTGGAACAGTTCCTACAGATTGGAGGGTAGCTAATGTAACTCCACTATTTAAAAAGGGAGGCAGAGAGAAAACAGGGAATTATAGACCAGTCAGCCTGACGTTGGTAGTGGGGAAAATTCTAGAGTCCATTATAAAAGATTTAATAGCTGAGCGCTTGGAAAACAGTGGCAAAATCAGACAGAGTCAGCATGGATTTACGAAAGGGAAATTATGCTTGACAAATCTACTGGAATTTTTCAAGGGTGTAACTAGTACAGTTGATGAAGGGGAGCCAGTGGATGTGGTTTATTTGGACTTTCAGAAGGCTTTCGACATAGTCCCACATAAGAGATTAGCGTGTAAAATTAAAGTGCATGGGATTGGGGGCCGTGTATTGAGATAGATAGAAAACTGGTTGGCAGACAGGAAACAAGGAGTAGGAATAAACGGGTCTTTTTCCGAATGGCAGACAGTGACTGGTGGGGTACCGCAGGGATCGGTGCTGGGACCCCAATTATTCACAATATATATTAATGATTTAGATGAGGAAACTAAATGCAATATATCCAAATTTGCAGATGACACAAAGCTGGGTGGGAGGGTGAGCTGTGAGGAGGATGCAGAGATGCTTCACTGTGATTCGGACAAGCTGAATGAGTGGGCAAATGCATGACAGATGCAGTATAATGTGGATAAATGTGAGGTTATCCATGTTAGTAGCAAAAACAGGAAGGCAGATTATTATCTGAATGTCTATATATAGAGTGAAGGGAATGTGCAATGAGACTTGGGTGTCCCTCGTACACCAGTCGCTGAAGGTAAGCATGTAGGTACAGCAGGTGGTAAAGAAGGCAAATGGTATGTTGGCTTTTATAGCCAGAGGATTCGAGTACCGGAGCAGGGGTGTCTTGCTGCAATTGTACAGGGCCTTGGTGAGACCACACCTGGAATATTGTACACAGTTTTGCTCTCCTTATCTGAGGAAGGATGTTCTTGCTATGGAGGGAGTGCAGCGAAGGTTTACCAGGCTGATTCCTGGGATGGGGGGACTGAAATATGAGGAGAGATTGAGTCGGTTAGGATTATATTTGCTGGAGTTCAGAAGAATGAGGGGGGATCTCATAGAAACCTATAAAATTCTAACCGGACTACACAGGGTAGATGCAGGAAGGATGTTCCCGATGTTGGGGGCAGCCCAGAACCAGGGGTCACAATCTGAGGATACGGGGTAAACTATCTGGGCTGAGATGAGGAGAACTTTCTTCACCCAGAGAGTGGTGAGCCTGTGGAATTCACTACCACAGAAAGTAGTTGAGGCCAAAACATTGTATGTTTCCAAGAAGGAGTTAGATATAGCTCTTGGGGCAAAAAGGGATCAAAGGATATGGGTAGAAAGCGGGAGCAGACTATTGAGTTGGATGATCAGCCATGATCATAATGAATGGTGGAACAGGCTCAAAGAGCCGAATGGCCTCCTCCTGCTCCTAGCTTCTATGTGTGTTTCTATGTGCAATGAATGTGTGGCAACCACTTCATACTGTTAGTGTTCTACCAGTTGCAGGACATCATGCTTGTTAAACACTTATTGGGGAGACCTTTGAGCTGGCATAAGCATGCATGCTCCTAAACTGATCATGGACCCACTGGGATGACACTCAATCCTATTATCTGTTGTTATGATCCCAGCTATGAGAATACTGGCTAAGCCGGGTTAGGATCTGGTTTGATAGGCCATAATGATTTAAAGATTGTAATGCATGGAAGAACAAAGAGTAAGGAAATAAGTGGCAGGACTCCAAGATTAAATTTGAACCACACAAGAATCTTTACTATCCAGTTAGGGATGGGCAGTAAATGTTGGCCTAGCCAGCGATGACCCCATCCTGTAAATGAGTTTTAAAAAAGCAATAATGACTAAATAGCACACTAAGCAAATAAAATAATGATTCTAAACAATATGAGGTTCTACCTTAAATTCATTCCAACAGACTTAGCCCAGCTTAACCTTTTTACTGTGGCTTTCATTTTGAAATGCTTTTAAACATACTCATAAACTTGGAGGCAGTTTCTTTTTCTCTGGGTCTAGCTGCACAGTCACAGCTCAGGTCTGTGGTATATACTGACTAATATGACCTCCTAGTCCATGTATTCACGTTGCTGACAGTGACACAACATAACCCACCAGACACATGTAGAAACTCACTTGGCATCTATTCCATAGCTAGAGTTCTCCTCTTTTCACAGAGGTATTTGGCGCTACCCAATTCTCTAGAAATCCCAATTTCCTCTCTAAATGTACAGAACTGAGTTCTCTAGTTAAACACAACAGACTAGATGTCTGCAGCCTCTACGTCAGCTTCTACAGTACACCTGTAAAATAAGCACACCTACTTTTTTCTAAAAAAAAACAAAACCCACCAGTATTCCATTTAGAGTATGGCTCCACCCTCAGCAATTTTCTCCATTGCAACCTCAAGGCTTTCTTGCTTCTAAAAGCCTCTCAGCTGGGTCATAAGTTCAAGTATTGATTGTAAACACACACAGATATACTAGGCCAAATTGAAAGTAAACAACTGAGATAAAAACAAAAAACTGTGGATGCTGGAAATCCAAAAAAAAAACAAAAACAGAATTACCTGGAAAAACTCAGCAGGTCTGGCAGCATCGGCGGAGAAGAAAAGAGTTGACATTTCGAGTCCTCATGACCCTTCGACAGAACTACGTAGCAATAGGAAAGGGGTGAAATATAAGCTGGTTTAAGGAGTGTGTGTGTGTGTGCGTTGGGGGGGGGGGGTGGCGGGTGGGTTGGGTGGGGGGAGAGAAGTGGAGGGGGGGTGTGGTTATAGGGAAAAGGTAGCAGTGATAGAAGCAGATCATCAAAAGATGTCACAGACAACAGAACAAAAGAACACATAGGTGTTGAAGTTGGTGATATTATCTAAACGAATGTGCTAATTAAGAATGGATGGTAGGGCACTCAAGGTATAGCTCTAGTGGGGGTGGGGGTAGCCTAAAAGATTTAAAAATATTTAAAAATAATGGAAATAGGTGGGAAAAAGAAAAATCTATATAATTTATTGGAAAAAAACAAAAGGAAGGGGGAAGAAATAGAAAGGGGGTGGGGATGGAGAAGGGAGGTCAAGACCTAAAGTTGTTGAATTCAATATTCAGTCCGGAAGGCTGTAAAGTGCCTAGTCGGAAGATGAGGTGTTGTTCCTCCAGTTTGCGTTGGGCTTCTCTGGAACAATACAGCAAGCCAAGGACAGACATGTGGGCAAGAGAGTAGGGTGGAGTGTTGAAATGGCAAGCGACGGGGAGGTTTGGGTCATTCTTGTGGACAGACCGCAGGTGTTCTGCAGAGCGGTCGCCCAGTTTACGTTTGGTCTCTCCAATGTAGAGGAGCATTGGGAGCAACAAATGCAGTAGACTAAGTTGGGGGAAATGCAAGTGAAATGTTGCTTCACTTGAAAAAAGTGTTTGGGTCCTTGGACGGTGAGGAGAGAGGAAGTGAAGGGGCAGGTGTTACATCTTTTGCATGGGCATGGGGTGGTGCCATAGGTGGGGGTTGAGGAGTAGGGGGTGATGGAGGAGTGGACCAGAGTGTCCCGGAGGGAACGATCCCTATGGAATGTGTGTGGGGTGGGGTGGGGGGGGGGGGGGGTGGTGGGTTGGGTAGGGGGAGAGAAGTGGAGGGGGGGTGTGGTTGACAGGGGGGTGAAGGGAAGATGTGTTTGGTAGTGGCATCATGCTGCAGTTGGTGGAAATGGCGGAGGAAGATCCTTTGAATGTGGATGCTGGTGGGGTGATAAGTGAGGACATCATCCTCCGCCATTTCCGCCAACTCCAGCATGATGCCACTACCAAACACATCTTCCCTTCACCCCCCCTGTCGGCATTCCATAGGGATTGTTCCCTCCAGGACACCCTGGTCCACTCCTCCATCACCCCCTACTCCTCAACCCCCACCTATGGCACCACCCCATGCCCACACAAAAGATGTAACACTTGCCCCTTCACTTCCTCTCTCCTCACTGTCCAAGGGCCCAAACACTCCTTTCAAGTGAAGCAACATTTCACTTGCATTTCCCCCGACTTAGTCTACTGCATTCGTTGCTCCCAATGCGGTCTCCTCTACATTGGAGAGACCAAACGTAAACTGGGTGACCGCTTTGCAGAACACCTGCGGTCTGTCCACAAGAATGACCCAAACTTCCCTGTCGCTTGCCATTTTAACACTCCACCCTGCTCTCTTGCCCACATGTCTGTCCTTGGCTTGCTGTATTGTTCCAGTGAAGCCCAACGCAAACTGGAGGAACAGCACCTCATCTTCCGACTAGGCACTTTACAGCCTTCCGGACTGAATATTGAATTCAACAACTTTAGGTCTTGACCTCCCTCCTCCATCCCCACCCCCTTTCTGTTTCTTCTCCTTTCCTTTTGTTTTTGTTTCCAATAAATTATATAGATTTTTCTTTTTCCCACCAATTCCATTATTTTTAAATATTTTTAAATCTTTTATGCTCCCCCACCCCCACTAGAGCTATACCTTGAGTGCCCTACCATCCATTCTTAATTAGCACATTCGTTCAGATACATATCACCAACTTCAACACCTATGTGTTCTTTTGTTCTGTTGTCTGTGACATCTTTTGATGATCTGCTTCTATCACTGCTTGTTTGTCCCTACAACCACACCAACCCCCTCCACTTCTCTCCCCCCACCCAACCCAGCCCCCACCCCCCTCCCCACCCCACACACACACACACACACACACACACACACACACCTTAAACCAGCTTATATTTCACCCCTTTCCTATTTCTACTTAGTTCTGTCGAAGGGTCATGAGGACTCGGAACATCAACTCTTTTCTTCTCTGCCGATGCTGCCAGACCTGCTGAGTTTTTCCAGGTAATTCTGTTTTTGTTTTTGTTTTGAAAGTAAACAACTCCCCAGTTCACCTTAAACTGAAAGCAAACCTCTTCATTCTTAACCCTCAATATAACCCACACTACAGACAGTTATAATAATGTCTGCAGGACAAGAATACACTTAACAAGACAGAACAGGCCCACCCTGATGGCTGCATGTCAAATACCAGAGTGCTCACCACCTTCGAGGAGGTGGGTGTCAAACCAGACAGCGTGGACTAGGGCCACGCATGCACCGAAGGCAAGACAGGATTACAAAACTGCCTCCAGTCTGCTATTGCTAGATGTGCCAACAAAGTGAGCCATTTTTTAAATAAGGAAGCCTGCTTAGGCACCCACTAAATCTTTCTTTTCTCCACTCCAAGTATCAACTAGAAAAAGGGAAGGGAAAGAACGTGGGCGGTTCACATCTCTAGATCCAACCTCACCTCTGAGGATGATGACTCAGAATCCTCAGAGCATGCACCAACACAGCATTCTCTTGCACCCTCAGCCAGCACAGAGACATTCACCTTGGGGGCTGCATGTTCTAGAGTAGGCTCAGGGTTACAATCTGATGAGCACCTCACAGATGCGGGTTTGACATTCAGATGACTGCTGGAGTCAGTCCCCTGCTCAGCCCCATGCAGACGACGAGTCTCTGGATTCAGCTATAAGAGACCTGATGGAGATGCAGAGACAGGCAGGGGAACATCAGGAAGAGATGCCACAGGGCATGCATACGCTGGACAAAGGTCTGAAGGAGTCCGTCTGAGTGGGCAAAAATGTGGCAGATGGAGTATTATGTGGGAAAACGTGAACTTGTCCAATTTGTCAGGAAGAACAGAAAAGCAGCATATTATTTAAATGGAGAGAGATTGTAGGGCTCTGCAGTACAGAAGGATCTGGAAATCCTTGTACATGAATCAGGAAAAGTTAGCAAGTAGGGACTGCAAGTGATTAGGAAGGCTAATGGAATGTTGGCCTTTATCACAAGAGGAATAGAATATAAAAGTAGGAAAGTTTCGCTACAGTTGTACAGGGTGTTGCTGAGACCACATCTGGAGTACTGTGTACAGTTTTGGTCTCCTTATTTAAAAAAAAGATATAATTGCATTAGAAGCAGTGCAAAGAAGGTTCACTTGACTGATTCCTGGGGTGAAAGAGTTGTCTTATGGAGAAAGATTGGGCCTAAATTCATTGGAGTTTAGAAGAATGAGAGGTTACCTTATTAAAACATTTAAGATCCTGAGGGGACTTGACAGGGTGGATGCTGAAAGGATGTTTCCCCTTGTGGGAAAGACTAGGACGAGAGGACGCAGTTTAAAAATAAGAGGTCTTCCATTTAGGATGGAGATGAGGAGAAATGTTTTCTCTCAGAGGGTCATTAGTCTTTGGAATTCTCTTCCCCAGAGAGCAGTGGAGGCTGAAGCATTGAATACTTTTAAGACTGAGTTAGACAGGTTCTTGACTGACAAGGGAGTCAAAGGTTAGAGGGGGTAAACTGGAAAGTGGAGGCCACATCAGATCAGCCATGATCTTATCAAGTGGCAGAGCCGGCTCGAGGGGCTAAGTGGGCTACTCCTGCTCCTAATTTGTATGTTTGTATGGAATACCTTATATCAATTCAAGGCCTAGCCTTCATAACTAAAACGCTAGTGTCTCTGGCTGACATGTTGTTGTTTTCCTTGATGACATTTGTTTTTGTCTGTCGTCTTGATAAGGTTTATTTTTGGAAAAACTGCACAAGCATTGCTTTCTCAGTCCAGATCATTTTATTGCAAAATTGATGGGGAGTCATGGCAATCATTGCCCTGAATTTGTTAAAACGTTTTTTTTTGCCTACACACCTCCCCTAGTGTCTTGGTGTGGTATAACATACTATAACACTTTCAATAGTTGTTTCTTCTTGACTTTTTCATCACTTCTTAAATATATTTTTATTTCTTGGCCACAGCAATGTTTGTTTCAAGGTGTTAAATGTGATGTGATGACCAAATTCAATTGCACATTTAAGCAAGTTAGATCTAAGCACATTATTCACAAGCACTGTGGTAGCAATATGCTTTAAGAATATTCTGAAATATTTTAACATGGGAAATACATCCTTTCTCTAGCTAGTCAGGTTTGTGGAAAAAAAAATTGTGATGACATCTGACAAGTGTCTACTTAAGGAATTGTTCCTGCTCAGATCGCTGTTTACAAATTTAAGAGTTGTATTTATTTTCTTTTCTGATTAACGCTTAACAAGAATACTACAAAAATCAACTGGACAATTACCAGGATAATTCTTATCCACGGGTGGATTTCAATAGTCATACCAATATCCAACTAGGACATTGTTGTCCAATATCTATGGTATTCCCCTCACCATGCATATAATGGTCCCAGTCCTTCTAGGCTTCTCCACCTTTGCTTCTGTAGGTCTAAGCTCATTTCGTTAATATGGAACTATTTGACTTTTTTTAGGCAGTTGAACTGCATACACCATAGGACCTGCCTCATCCATTATACTGTACAGTCCCTGATACAAGGATTCACAAACACCTACTCTTGCAGGTAAGTTTCTTACCATCACCTGGTCTCTGATGTTCCACTCCTGTGGTTTGGATGAGGCTAATAGGAGCCTGTTACTGTGATGCATCTGGCCGATTTTGGTGGAGGCATCCAAGTGAAGCTTTGTCAGGGTTTCCCATAAATCTTTCAGGCACTTGTTCCTGGTTACTTCTCCACTTTGAATTTCAGTAAAGGTGGGAACCAGCAAATGTGTGGGAAGCTGCATGGGTCAAATCATGAAAGGAATTCCCAGCTCTTTTGATTCTTCACTCCTGATACTCATAAGAACCTGGGGAAGTACTTTATTATCCCACTTACTGCACTGTTCATCCAGTTCTTGGCTATGGCCCAGCTTTAAGGTTGGGTTCATTCTTTCTCCAATTCCCGATGATCACGGGTTGTGGGCTACATGCTATCTCCTTCAGTCAAAACATTTTCAGTGTGGCTTGTATTACCTGCCCTGGAAAGTGACTTCCCTGATCTGATTTTGATACATTTGGTAATAACCACCTCGAGAATACTTTCCTTTCTTAGTGCTGGGTAGACGTCCGATAAAGCTTATTTGGATAACTGCTGTGGTCCTTCAGTACGCCATAGCCCAGAGGAGCCTGCTTCCTGCTTGGGTCAGGGCTAGTGACAGTGCACGTTAGACATCTCTTACAAAAGTCTTCTACCTCGCCTCTTAGCTTCAGCCACCTTCCTGCTTCCTCTATTCTCTTCTGAGTATTCTCAGTTCCCGGATGTTCTGCCTCTGGACTTCCATGTGCCAACTGAATAAAATACTCCTGGGATCCTTCAGGAACTATCCACTTCTCCTCTTTGAATAACATCCCTTCTTTAATTCTTACATTTCTCGCCCCATATGGTCCCTCCATTCCTGACCCTTCCAATTTTGCCTTCATGCTTTTTGTGCTAAGTCATTCAATTGAGTGTCCTTAAGGTCTGGTGAGAGGAGCACTTCTTTTTGGGTTGTTGGGGGGGGCGGGGTGGGGGGGGGGGGGGGGGAGGCGGTCACTGCCCCAAATTGTTAAGAGTCCTAGAGATTCCCTTTCTCTGCTCCATTCTTAGCCAATTCATCTGCCTTATGATTACCCTCCCATCTAGTTCGTTTCTGAATGGGCCTTTGCCCTGTAGATGTAATACATACGGTCCATATATTTAATGGACTCTGATATGGATGCTAACATAGAAGCTGTGATCAGGGGTTTTCCATCTGTGAATGTAAAACCTCTTCTAGCCCCCAGAGCTACAGCAATTACAGGTGAACACAGAACTGGCAGAGACGGTATATAGAGGGGTAACTCAGCAGGGTGAACAACCACATAAGTTATTGCAGCTAGCTTTACCTGCTGGGCACGGACAGTGGAAGGGAGAGGTATTGTTCAATCTCTTTATGTCGGTCATAAATCCCACAGCCTGTTTCCACTTGGCAAAGGAGCAGGCAGTTCAATGAATTAACATGTGGCTGAAGGTGTGGGCAAGAAGGGTTCCTTTTCATGGGACATTAGCACCTGTTCTGGGACAGGAAGGAACTGTATTGATGGGATGGGCTCCAGTGAACTGGTTGGGACCTGTTTTGTAGCAGAAATGGTAAATAGGGAGGTGGCAAAGGCTGTGGGGGAAGGATCTAAAGAAACATCCAACATCTTAAATGTAAACAAAACAGGCAGGAGAACATAGAAAAGAATAAAGTAAGGGTAGACATTGAAGGCAAGAAAATAAGCAGAGTTATAGAATGGAGGTCAAAAAAGATGGTAAACATTAAGTGAGAGGTAATCATATTAAAAATGAGTCTTTTCTTTGTATGGCTGAGGAAACAGTTATGGTTTGGTGTCAAGGTTAACAATTCATTCAACGGCTTCAGCTGATGCAGTGAGTGGTTGTGATGGCACCAGACCAGGATGCCAAGATCTCTCAGGGCAGGAGTTCAGTACATAGGTGATGGTCTGACATGGATGGCACCAGGCACAAATTTGAGTTGTTCCTCGTGTTCCACTTGTGAGCATGTGGCTACATCTTACCTGGCCCATCCTCAAGCAGTTGATGGTTATCCAAATTTTCCATGGAAGGTTGAAACCTGGGGCTTCACCAGCCTGGTCAGTTACCAGGTTAAAGTCGATGTTGTTTGCTGTCAACCAGGTGGTACACAATCGAGAGTTGGGGCTGTCATCAGTTTGTAGGGTATGGAGTACGTTCCAGTATGGGCTCCAGGATTTCAGATGGGTGTGTGTTTTTTTTTATATCCTGTTGTCAGGGAGAATGCTTTGTTAGCTGTGAGCCAATGGTGTTCTCTGAGGGGGATGTTTTTCCTGCAGACATCAGAAGGTTTAATGTGAGCTAGCACAGGAAGCCACTCAAGCTGTATTAGTCTCAACATCTCCGAAATCATTCCCACCAGTACCCATTAGTTTCGATTAGGGATTCACTCTCATCTTAACATTGGCTCTGCTGTTTTGGAGCTGTTGCTGGTAGGTCAACATACGGTCAAGAGTGATGTAAAAGTATTTTGGTATTGGGTTGTGGGTGAATGAACTGGACATGAAGTACTTCCCTGGCCTTGAGTTGTTTAGGTGGAAGGCTGAAACAGCAGCCTTGGCAGCATTTAATCAAAGTCTCCTTTTCTGAAATAAAAACAAAGTGCTGGAAATACTCAGGTCTGGCAACATTTGAGGAGAGACAAACAGAGTTAACATTCGAGTTCAATATGACTTCTTCAGAATTCTCCATTTTATGAAGTAGGTTTCCAGAGAACATAGGCCTTCAGTGTGTTCTCTCAATGTCCTGGAGTTCTTTAGCCTGGAAAGCGAGGGCCAAGTTGTCAGCCTATGTGAAGTGCTGTGGCCTTGTGGGAGGGAAGTTGAACAGAACCACTGTGAGGACTGAACCCTGTAGAAGCCCACTGTTGGTATTGCGTAGGTAGATGATTTGATCTCCAAGGTGCACACAGAACTGTCAGTTGCTGATCTTGGAGCTGATTAATTGTAGGGCATTCAAACAGCAGCTGATTTTGGAGAGTTTCAGCGGCACACCTGTGTGCCAAACTGTGTCATAGGCACAAGATATGCCAATAAAAGCAGTTCCTGTCTTCATCGCTTCCTGAAAACTGACACAAACTCAGTATCAGAACATGGTCAGAGTTTTTGCAGCCTGTGCAAAATCTGCCTATAAGGAGGGGGGCATCACTGCTTTCAGGGTGAGACTCAGCCTGTTTAGCAGGAGCCATTCCAGGGCATTATGTCTTTTGAGAGCAAGGCAATGGAACAGTAGCTATGTGGGGTGTCATGTGGCTTCCCTAGCTTGGCAATGGCCACTAATTTGGATTAATGCCAGGTGTTTGGGGTGGTGCCTGTGCTGTGGGTGTTGGCGATTAGCTTTACGGGCCATTTCCCTCCCTGCGATCAATGTTCTTCAGGAATTCTGGGCAAGTCCCATTCACACCTTTTGCTTTACCTGACCAGGTGGCCATCAGGACTCTGTCCACTTCCTCTTCTGTGTAAGGCCTTGAGAAGTCAGTCAGCTCTGGGACAGTTTTGAGAAGCCTGCATCAAGGCTGTTTCTACGTTTCACTTATTTTCCTTGTTGGCCGATATCTTGAGTTTATTGGAAGCTGTGAAGCAACAGCATCAGCATTGATTCTGGGTCACTGGTTTGGTTGCTACTCCCTGTTCCCAGACAGCTAGGAATTTCCATGCCTTTCAGCTTGAGTCTGCCATATCCTCCAGATTCAATGCAGCATGGCCCATGCCTGCTGGCTAATTACACACTCAACAGGAGCACAAACAGCATGTGAGGCAGTCATGTGTTCCAGCTAACCTACAGCTCTTAATGGCAGCCTGTCCCTCTTAAAGAGAAGCTGAACTGAGTGAAAAGATACTGCTGCTATCTGTGCTGCAATCGGGGAGAAGGGAAATGGATCACAGCGGCAGAGAGAGGACTCCGAGGTTCTTCTTTATGACTTTGGAAGCCTTAATCATGGAGATGAAGAGGAAGAGAGATGCCATGTTTCTGTGGGGTCCCAGGAGGTCCTCATGGATCATCCACTGAAGGGAATGGGAGCAGGTGGCCGGGGAGATGAACTCCAGGGGCCTGACCTACAGAACCAGGCAGTAGTCCAAGAAGTTCAATGACCTCACATGGGAACTCAAGGTCAGTGAATACATGTTCACAGGACATCTCCTACCCATTGCTCCACCAACTTCTCGCTGCTCAATGTGCCACTGCCCCCACCACCCTCCCCATTACACTCCCTGGCACTCAAGACTCCTGGCAAACATTCAGATATTCCACCTCACCCTCACACACCTGACAATGATGCCACACCAACTTCTTGGTGCCTCTACATATCTCCAGTTATTCAGCAATGACAGGCACATCATCCAAACACAGGATAACACAATCACTGACATTCTGTCCTCTCTTGCAGCTCAAAGTTATCCACAACAGGAAGAATCAAAGCTGAATGGGTGAAGCCATGCACACCTTCCTTCCCCAAATCAGACGGAGAAAATGGTGCCACACATCATGGTGTTGACTGTGATAGAGCCCGTACAATTCGCTGTCACCAAGAACATTCAGGATGATGGTATGTTACTGCCTTATACCTCTCTCAACTCCCAGCTCACCCTCATTCTGCTCTCTGGCATGATTTGCAAGCTCCCGATAGTGTGACCATGGGCCTCTTGATTGCACTCAAGCCCCATATCCTTCACCCCTTCAGGTTTTATACTTTCAGATACCCAAGAATTGCAACCTGCCCAGTCACTTCAACTCCAGGAGGATGGCGAGAGCAACACTTCACTATTGAACAAGAAACATTGTCACTTGATCTGACACTCGTAGCCATGAGCTTTTCCTTCCACTGCACCATCCAAACCTGCACCCTCTACCACCTAGAAGGACAAGGGCAGAAGCTGCAGGGGAACACAATCAGCTGCACGTTCCACTCAAAGCCACACACCATCCTGACTTGTAACTATATCACCGTTCCTTCACTGTCGCTGGGTCAAAATCCAAGAAGACAGCTCACCACCACCTTCTCAAGGGCAACTAGGAATGAGCAATAAATGCTGGGCCAGCCAGCAACGCCCACGTCCTGTGAAAGAATAAAATAGATACTGGTACTGTGTGAACTTGAAACTAGTCAGAGTTGGGATCAGCATGTGGTGAGGCACCAGGCATGAGTGGGCAGCAGCCAGGCCAGAGGGAAAGGATAGCTTGTGTCCTTCATCAGAAGGTGAGCAGGCAGACCAGTTTTGCTACAGGAGCCTCAGATGAGGGCCTAGATGGGGCAGCCTACAGGAGAACTCTGATGAACATGCACACTGAGATGCAGGCCTGCCAGACAGTCTTATGTCATTTTCAAAGAGCATGGAAAAGTCTAGCAGCAATATGACACAGATCTTGGAGCCTCTCCTTTCCAGTGTGGAGGAGATGGACAATCTCATGACTGCACTTGGCTTATCAACACATCCCGGGTTCGTGAATAATCCATTATAGTAAGCAGGTGTTTCGATGGGAAAGATTCGGGGAAGGTCCTATTAGGTTGGAAATAGCAAATGTAACTCTATTATTCAAAAAGGGAGACAGAAAGCAGGAAGCTGCAGGCCAGTTAGCTCAACATCTGTCATAGGGAAAACATTAGAAACTATTACTAAAGAAGTTAGAGCAGGACACTTGGATAAGTTCAAGGTGATCAGGCAGAGTCAACATGGTTATGTGCAAGATAAATCATGTTTAACCCACTTATTGGAGTTCTTTGAGGATGTAACATGTACTATGGATAAAGGGGAATCAGTGGATGTGCTGTACTTAGATTTCCAGAAGGTATTTGATAAAGTGCCACATCAAAGGTTATTGCAGAAAATAAAAGCTCATGGTGTCATGTTGGCATGGATAGAAGATTGACTGGCTAACAGGAAGCACTTAGTAGGCTTAAATGGGTCTTTTTCAGGTTGGTAAGTTGTAACGAATGGCATGCCACAGGGATCAGCGCTGGGACATCAACTGTTTACAATTTACATAAATGACTTGGATGAAAGGATTGAAGGGATGGTTGCCAAATTTGCTGATGACACAAAGGTGGGTGGGAAAGTAATTTGTGAAGAGGACACAAGAGAGCGAAAACAGATATCGGTAGGTTATGTGAGTGGGCAAAGATCTGGCAGATGGAGTATAATGTGTGAAAATGTGAACTTGTCCACTTTGGCAGGAATAGAAAAGCAGAATATTATTTAAATGGAGAGAGATTGCAGAACTCTGAACAGTACAGAGTGATCTGGTTGTCCTGGTCCATGAACCACAAAAGTTAGTATCAAGGTGCAGCAAGTGATTAGGAAGGCAAATGGAATGTTGGTGTTCATTGCAAGGGGAATAGAATCTAAAAGTATGAATATTTTGCTACCGTTGTGAAAATGGCATTGAGGTAGAAGGGTAGCCATGATCTAACTGAATGGCAGGGCAGGCTCGAGGGGCCGATTGGTGTTTGCCTGGTCCTATTTCCTATGTTCCTAAATTGTACAGGGTAATGGTGGGACCACCTCTGGAGTGCTCTATACAGTTTTGGAAAATGTATAATTGCATTAGAAGCAGTTCAGAGAAGATGCACTCGACTGATTCCTGGGGTGAAGGGGTTATCTTATGAGTAAAGGTTGGACAGGTTGGGCCCGTCTCCAATGGAGTTCAGAATAAGAGATCATCTTATTGAAACGTATAAGATCCTGAGGGCACTTGGCAGGGTGCATGCTGAAAGGATGTTTCCCTGTGTGGGACAGACTAGAACAATTCAGACACAGTTCAAAGTAAGCGGTCACCCATTTAAGATGAGGAGAATTTTTTTCTCTCAAAGAGTCATTAGTCTGTGGAACTCTCTCCTCCAGAGAGCAGTGGAGTCTAGGTTATTGAATATTTTTAAGGCTAAGTTAGATAGGTTCTTAAAAATATAAATAAAAACAAAAAAACTGCGGATGCTGGAAATCCAAAACAAAAACAGAATTACCTGGAAAAACTCAGCAGGTCTGGCAGCATCGGCGGAGAAGAGTTGACGTTTCAAGTCCTCGTGACCATTTGACAGAACTAAATAGAAATAGGAAAGAGGTGAAATATAAGCTGGTTTAAGGTGTGTGTGTGTGTGTGTGGGAGGGGGAGGGTGGGTTGGGTGGGGGGAGAGAAATGGAGGGGGTTGTGGTTGTAGGGACAAGCAAGCAGTAATAGAAGCAGATCATCAAAAGATGTCACAAACAACAGAACAAAAGAACACATAGGTGTTAAAGTTGGTGATATTATCTAAACGAATGTGCTAATTAAGAATGGATGGTAGGGCACTCAAGGTATAGCTCTAGTGGGGGTGGGGGGAGCATAAAAGATTTAAAAATATTTAAAAATAATGGAAATAGGTGGGAAAAGAAAAATCTATATAATTTATTGGAAAAAACAAAAGGAAGGGGGAAACAGAAAGGGGGTGGGGATGGAGGAAGGAGCTCAAGACCTAAGGTTGTTGAATTCAATATTCAGTCCGGAAGGCTGTAAAGTGCCTAGTCGGAAGATGAGGTGTTGTTCCTCCAATTTGCGTTGGGCTTCACTGGAACAATGCAGCAAGCCAAGGACAGACATGTGGGCAAGAGAGCAGGGTGGAGTGTTAAAATGGCAAGCGACAGGGAGGTTTGGGTCATTCTTGCGGACAGACCGCAGGTGTTCTGCAAAGCGGTTGCCCAGTTTACATTTGGTCTCTCCAATGTAGAGGAGACCGCATTGGGAGCAACGAATGCAGTAGACTAAGTTGGGGAAATGCAAGTGAAATGCTGCTTCACTTGAAAGGAGTGTTTGGGCCCTTGGACGGTGAGGAGAGAGGAAGTGAAGGGGCAGGTGTTGCATCTTTTGCGTGGGCATGGGGTGGTGCCATAGGAGGGGGTTGAGGAGTAGGGGGTGATGGAGGAGTGGCCCAGGGTGTCCCGGAGGGAACGATCCCTACGGAATGCCGATAGGGGGGGTGAAGGGAAGATGTGTTTGGTGGTGGCATCATGCTAGAGTTGGCGGAAATGGCGGAGGATGATCCTTTGAATGTGGAGGCTGGTGGGGTGATAAGTGAGGACAAGGGGGACCCTATCATGTTTCTGGGAGGGAGGAGAAGGCGTGAGGGCGGATGCACGGGAGATGGGCCGGACACGGTTGAGGGCCCTGTCAAAGACTGTGGGTGGAAAACCTCAGTTAAGGAAGAAGGAGGACATGTCAGAGGAACTGCTTTTGAAGGTAGCATCATTGGAACAGATGCGACGGAGGCGAAGAAACTGAGAGAATAGATGAAGTCCTTGCAGGAAGCGGGGTGCGAGGAGCTGTAGTCGAGGTAGCTGTGGGAGTCGGTAGGTTTGTAATGGATATTGGTGGACAGTCTATCACCAGAGATTAAGACAGAGAGGTCAAGGAAGGGAAGGTAAGTGTCAGAGATGGACCATGTGAAAATGATGGAGGGTGGAGATTGGAAGCAAAATTAATAATTTTTTCCAAGTCCCGATGGGAGCATGAAGCAGCACCGAAGTAATCAACGATGTACCGGAGAAAGAGTTGTGGAAGGGGGCCGGGGTAGGACTGGAACAAGGAATGTTCCACATAACCCATAAAGAGACAGGCATAGCTGGGGCCCATGCAGGTACCCATAGCCACACCTTTTATTTGGAGGAAGTGAGAGGAGTTGAAAGAGAAATTGTTCAGTGTGAGAACAAGTTCAGCCAGACAGAGGAGAGTAGTGGTGGATGGGGATTGTTCGGGCCTCTGTTCGAGGAAGAAGCTAAGGGCCCTCAGACCATCCTGGTGGGGGCTGGAGGTGTAGAGGGATTGGACGTCCATGGTGAAGAGGAAGCAGTTGGGGCCAGGGAACTGACAGGAACCTCCCTGTTGCTTGCCATTTTAACACTCCACCCTGCTCTCTTGCCCACATGTCTGTCCTTGGCTTGCTGCATTGTTCCAGTGAAGCCCAACGCAAATTGGAGGAACAACACCTCATCTTCCGACTAGGCACTTTACAGCCTTCCAGACTGAATATTGAATTCAACAACCTTAGGTCTTGAGCTCCTTCCTCCATCCCCACCCCCCTTCTGTTTCCCCCTTCCTTTTGTTTTTTCCAATAAATTATATAGATTTTTCTTTTCCCACCTATTTCCATTATTTTTAAATATTTTTAAATCTTTTATGCTCCCCCCACCCCCACTAGAGCTATACCTTGAGTGCCCTACCATCCATTCTTAATTAGCACATTCGTTTAGATAATATCACCAACTTTAACACCTATGTGTTCTTTTGTTCTGTTGTCTGTGACATCTTTTGATGATCTGCTTCTATCACTGCTTGTTTCTCCCTACAACCACACCAACCCCCTCCACTTCTCACTCTCCCCCAACCCAAACCGCCTCCCCCACACACCTTAAACCAGCTTATATTTCACCCCTTTCTTGGACTCACTCAAGTTCTGTCGAAGGGTCATGAGGACTCAAAACGTCAACTCTTTTCTTCTCCGCTGATGCTGCCAGACCTGCTGAGTTTTTCCAGGGAATTCTGTTTTTGTTTTAGATAGGTTCTTGATTGACAAGTGAGTCAAATGGTACAGGTATAACCCCACCTCAGCAACCTAAGCCAGCAGCTGAAGTGGGAGTAGAATGCAAAGGAAAGGATTATGAGGCAGTAGTGGCCTGGAAAAGAGCAGCTTGGGGCGAGTGAAGCTGATTTTTCTCTGCTGCTCACTTCCAAAACTCAAGAAGGAGTCCCCAACATAGGTCAGGATACCTGAGCAATATCTAAAGAAAATCATCATTGGTTAGTCTGAAAAGTTAGATTTATTCTATTGAGTCAACATGCTTCAGCGGTACAGGTAGTCAGCCTGGATATTGGCTCCAATCTCGGCTTCCCACTTGTCCCCATTGTTCAGAAGTTTTTCCTTGTTGTACAGCAATTCCTCGTGTGTTTCAGTGGAGAACTCAAAGTTAGGACCCTGTCAAAACAAAGCATGTGACAGTAAGAGGAGGAAAAATTAACATCACTTGGACAAATGTGGATTAATTAAGGTAGGCCAGTATGGATCTTCGAGGACAAAACCAACAAGTTAGCTTCTTGATGAGGTAACAGAGAAGTTTGATGATGTCTCCAATTGTTGTAGTGCAGCTGGTTGTACAGTATGACCAACACATACAGGGGAGGCTGCAGTGAGGGCAAACACCGCAAAGAGGGAGGACGGAGGTGGGGAGGGGCGCTTCACAGCAAACACTACCAACCACGGGTTTCCCAAGAGCTCTTCTCATATCTCCGTAAGAGCAGGAACAATGTCGGAGGTGGTTTGTTCATTGAGGTGTTTACAGAACTTTGCCACCTCTTTCAATGCAACCTGGAGCCCCGCACCAGGGTCAGGACGGCACTGCCAGTGTCTGTAAAGTTACAGTGGCATTAAACATTAATGTTCTTTGGAACCCTCTTCCTGAAAAGGCAGTGGAAGCAGAATCTTTGAATATTTTTAAGGCAGAGGTGGGTAGATTCTTGGTAAGTAAGGGGCGATGCAGATTTGAGATTACTATCAGGTCAGCCATGATCATTAAATGGCAGAACAGACTCGAGGGGCCAAATAGCTTACTTCTGCTCCTTGTTTGTTGTTCGTAGGTCCAGAATTTTCTGGGGATGGGGAGCAAGTGATGTGTCTAACATCTCCCAGTACATCATCCATCAATGAGGTGACTGAGGTCATCTATGTCAGGAAAGACAATGACATTGTGCTCTCTCTAAGGTGGAGCAGCAGGATAAAAGGGCATATGACATTGTCAGGGAACCAGTGTTCCCAATGGTGTAAGGAGCCAGATTTTTGGTCTCTCAGGTAATCAAGAGATAAGGGGAGTTGGTAGAAAAGTGGAATTGAGGACAAGGATTGGCCACGATCTCATCGAATGGTGGAACAGGCTCGAGGAGCCAAATGATCTACTGCTGCTCGGACTTCTTATGCCCTTATGTTTAAAAAGGCTTATAGAATCATGAGCTTTATATATACTGCAGGGGCATAAAATACAAAAGAAATGAGGTTATGATGAACATTTATAGAACACTGATTTGGCCTCAACTGGAGTACTGTGTCTAATTCTGGGCATCATACTTTAGGGAGGATGTGAATGGCTTAAAAAAGTGATTCTGGGGATGGCAATCTTCTGTATGAGGACTGATTGGAGAGGCTGGGGCTGTTTTCTTTAGAGTAGAGAAGGTAGAAAGGAGATTTGAGATGTATTCAAAATCATAAAGGGTCTGAACAGGATAGATAGGGAGAAACTGTTCCCATTGGCAGAAGGATGAGAACCAGAGGACACTGATTTAAGGTGATTTATAAAAGATGCATTAGCATCATGAAGAAAAGCTTCTGTATACAGGAAGTGTTTAAGATCTGTACTGCCCTGCCTGAGAATGTGTGCGATGCAGATTTCAAAAGAGAATTGGATCATTATCTGGGGAAACAAAACTGCGCGGCAACGGAGTAGCAGGTTAGCCAAGTAAGTCTTACTGAGAACTGGCACAGATTCAATGGGCCAAATGGCCTCCTACTGTGCCATAACAACTCTATGATGCAAAGAAAGACTCCGAGAAAGACCCCAAATTGTGTCCTTGGACATACCTCTACAATGGCATCAACTGGGCAAGCTTCCTGACAGAAACCACAGTAAATGCACTTTGTCATATCGATGTCATATCTTGTTGTTCTCCGGCTCCCATCAGCCCTTGGCTCTGCCTCAATTGTGATTGCCTGAAGAGAGGACAGAGAGTGTGAGAGGGGAGAGTGCATGAAGGAGAGGAGAAAGAGCAAAGCGTGACATATGAAAAGGCGAACACCTGCCACAGGGAACAAACACTCTGCTCTGGCCTACACAAACATACAGCAATGTGCTTGACTCTTAAATGCCCTCTGAAATGGCCTATCAAGCTACTCAGTTATAACAAACCACTACAGTCACAAAAAAGGAATGAAACCGGCATTAATCTAGGCACCGGAAACAACAGCGGCAATCTCAGCCCTGTCAAACCTGCAAAGTCCTCCTTACTAACATCTGAGGACTAGTGCCAAAATTGGGAGAGCTGTCTCACAGACTAGTCAAGCAACAGCCTGACATGGTCATCCTCATGGAATCATACCTTACAGATAATGTCCCAGACACCACCGTCACCATCCCTGGGTATGTCCTGTCCCACTGGCAGGACAGGCCCAGCAGAGGTAGTGGCACAGTGGTATAACATTGACTCCGGATCCCATGAAGTCTCATGGCATCAGGTCAAACCTGGGCAAGGAAACCTCCTGCTGATTACCACATACCGCCCTCCCTCAGCTGATGAATCAGTGCTCCTCCATGTTGAACACCACTTGGAGGAAGCACTGAGGGTGGCAAAGGTCACAGAATGTACTCTGAGTGGGGGACTTCAATGTCCATCACCAAGAATGGCTCGGTAGCACCACCACCGACCGAGCTGGCTGAGTCCTAAAGGACATAGCTGCTAGACTGGGTCTGCGGCAGGTGGTGAGGGAACCAACAAGAGGGAAAAACATACTTGACCTCATCCCCACCAACCTGCCTGCTGCAGATGCAGCTGCTTATGACAATATACCACTGCACAGTCCTTGTGGAGATGAAATCCCACCTTTACATTGAGGATACCCTCCATTGTGTTGTGTGGTGCCACCACCATGCTAAATGGGATAGGTTTAGAACAGATCTAGTAACTCAAGACTGGGCATCCATGAGGCACTGTGGGCCATCAGCAGCAGCAGAATTGTACTTGAACACAATCTGTAAACTCATGTCCTGGCACATTCCCCACTCTACCATTACCATCAAGCCAGGGGATCAAGCCTGGTTCACTGAAGAATGCAGGAGGGTATGCCAGGAACAGTACCAGGCATACCTAAAAATGAGGTGTCAATCTAGTGAAGCTATAACACAGGACTACTTGCGTGTCAAACAGCATAAACAGTAAGTGATAGACAGGGCTAAGCGACCCCACAACCAACAGATCAGATCTAACTTCTGCAGTCCTGCCACATCCAGTCGTGAATGGTAGTGGACAATTAAACAACTCACTGGAGGAGGAGGCTCCACAAATACCCCATCCTCAATGATGGAGGAGCCCAGCACATCAGTGCAAAAGATAAGGCTGAAGCATTTACTACAATCTTCAGCCAGAAGTGCCGAATGGATGATCCATCTCGGCCTCCTCCGGAGGTCCCCAGCATCACAGATGCCAGTCACCAGCCAATTCGATTCACTCTACATGATATCAAGAAACAGCTGAAGGCGCTGGATACTGCAAAGGCTATGGGCTCTGACAATATTTCGGCAATGGTACTGAAGACTTGTACTCCAGAACTTGCTGCGTATTCCATCGTGAGAGAATCCAACCATCTCCCCTTGATGTTCAATGGCATTACCAGCACTGAATCCCTCACTATCAACATCCTTGGGGTTACTATTGACCAGAAACTGAACTGGGCTAGTCATATAAATACTTTTGCTACAAGAGCAGGTCAGAGGCTAGGAATCGCGTGGCGTGTAACTCAGCTCCTGACTCCACAAACCTGTCCACCATCTACAAGGCAAAAGGCAGGAGTGTAATAGAATATTCCCCACTTGCCTGGATGAGTGCAGCTCCCACAACAATCAAGAAGCTTGACACCATCCAGGACAAAGCAGCCGCTTTATTGGCACCACATCCACAAATATTCTCTCCCTCCACCACTAACACACAGTAGCAGCAGTGTGTACCATCTACAAGATGCACTGCAG
Source organism: Carcharodon carcharias (assembly GCF_017639515.1). NCBI lineage: Eukaryota > Metazoa > Chordata > Chondrichthyes > Lamniformes > Lamnidae > Carcharodon > Carcharodon carcharias. Next base: position 90,757 of record NW_024470554.1, read on the forward strand.
GAACTTACTAAGGCTCCTTAGACAGCACCTTCCAGACCCATGAACACTATCATCTAGAAGGATAAGGGCAGCAGATAGATGGGAACACCACCACCTGAAAGTTCCCCTCCAAGTCACTCATCAGCCTGACTTGGAAATATATCACCGTTCCTTCACTGTTGCTGGGTCAAAATCCTGGAACTCCCTTCCTAACAGCACTGTGGGTGTACCTACACCACATGGACTGCAGCGGTTCAAGAAGGCAGCTCACCACTGTCTTCTCAAGGGCAATTAGAGATAGGCAATAAATGCTGGCCCAGCCAGTGAAACCCACATCCCTTGAATGAATTTTTAAAAAATGCATAAATGGGTCTTTTTTGGATTGGCAGGATGTGACAAGTGGTGTCCCACAGGGGTCTGTGCTGGGGCCTCAACCTTTTACAATTTACATCAATGACTTAGATGGGGAGCGATGGCATGGTAGCTAAATTTGCAGACAACTCAAAGATAGGTGTGAAAATATGTGTGAAGAGGTCATTAGCAGGTTGCAGACAGATATAGATTGATTCAATGAATGGCAAAGATCTGGCAAAAGGAGTTTAAGGTGGGAAATTGTGAAGTTGATCACTTTGCCAGAAGAATATAAAAGCAGAGGATTACTTAAATAGAGAACAGCTGCAGAATTCTGAGCTTCAGGGTTACATAGTGTTCTAGTGCATTAGTCACAAAACGTTCGTATGCAGCTACAGTGCGCGAAGTGGGAGGAGTGTGAGTGCACACATAAGGGGGAGAAAACACATGTAAAAGGGGAGGAGAGCGAGTGCATGTGACGAGGGGGAGGAGAGCGAGTGCAAGGACGAGGGGGAGGAGAGCGAGTGCACGGACGAGGGGGAGAGCGAGTGCATGTGTGAGGGGGAGGAGAGCGAGTGCACGTGTGAGGGGGAGGAGAGCGAGTGCACGGACGAGGGAGAGGAGAGCGAGTGCACGGACGAGGGGGAGGAGAGCGAGTGCATGGACAAGGGGGAGAGTGAAAACGCATGCGAGAGGGGAGGAGAGTGAGTGCACGGACGAGGGGGAGGAGAGCGAGTGCACGGACGAGGGGGAGGAGAGCGAAAATGTGTGCGAGAGGGGAGCAGATGTGCATGCACGAAAAGTGGGAGGAGAACGAGGGCATGCGCGAGAGTCGGCTTGCGAGAGAAAGACAGCACAAGAGAAAGGGAGTGAGACTGAGAGGGAGCAAGGTAATCAAAGTGGAGCAAGGCAGTCAAGGTCGAGGGCAGATGGGAACAGTGTCAATGAGGGAATAATTTAACGTTAACAAGCAGACAGCTTGGCCCAAGGAGAACAGACCGTTTGACAAAGGTCATGGCATCACCTGAGCATGACAGACAGCCTCACGCGGTACACAGCCTCACCTGAGCAGGACAGACAGCCTCACAGAGTTTACAAGCGATGCAGCGCTCCTCGCCTGAAGGATACCTTCGCAGTGCGTGTTCACCTCGGAACCGAGGGCTCAGGGGCCCCTTCTCAAACGGGTAGTTAATGGTGGCTGGCTCCCGAAACAAGTAGCTCAAGGTCATTGCAAGGCCTGTACAGAATGGTCACCAGAATTCAGCAGTAACTGGGGTTAAACATACACTAACAGTTCAGCAGTGACTGACATTACCCAGGTAGTAACAGATACTGACAGTCTTCACAATACACTCCAGAAGCTTTGACCTAACAAAGGGTCATGAATTGATGAAAATGTCCACTCACCTCGAAATAACTCTGTCCAAAACAGGGTCTGAGCTGCATTGTCAGTGATCGTACGCATATCAGTGGGTTCCTCCTTCATATTGACGTACTCTGCTTGGAAGAAAACAGTTCCAGTAAACTGTGTAATGGAGCATAACAAACACTTCCCAATTTACAACAATTACAAAGACTCACTGCCCCAAACAACATCAACACACACACTCTCTCCTTGACCGACGCATGCACGGAACCAACCCCTCCACCCCACCAGGGTACAGAATACCAAAGATTTACAACCCTCTGAGTGAAGACATTTCTCATCTCAGTCCAAAATGATCGGCCCCAAATTCCTCTGAATGACAACCTTTCCCAGTCTCTCGCTTTTAAAAACTATTTCGCTTTTCTATTCTATTGGAGTGAAAGTGGCAGAAGACAAAAAGGTCGAAAATTTTTTGGTGACCAGGAATCATGCAATTACTGCACTTTTATGATCCAGAGTGAATACAAATGCTTTGAGGCCACTTCAAATCGGTGGAATTATTAGATTGCAAATGGGTAGAAACAATAGTTTTCCCTTTACCTTCTATTATTATCAAAGCTGTGGACCAAAGCATTTGTACCAAATCACCAAAGTGACCCCAGCATTTTTTTTGTTCATTCATGCGATGTAGGTGTCGCTGGCGAGTTCAGCATTTATTGCTGATCCCTAGTTGCCCTTGAGAAGGTGGTGGTGAGCTGTCTTCTTGAACCGTTGCAGTCCATGTGGTGTAGGTACACCTACAGCGCTGTTAGGGAGGGAGTTCCAGGATTTTGACCCAGCGACAGTGAAGGAACAGTGATATATTTCCAAGTCAGGATGGTGAGTCGTTTGGAGGGAAACTTCCAGGTGGTGGTGTTGGCACGTGTCTGCTGCTCTTGTCCTTCTGGGTGATAGAGGTTGCAAGTTTGGAAGGTGCTGTTGAAGGAGCTTCGATGAGTTGTATTCAATTTGTTCATGCACGTTATGCACATACTAACAGAACATGACAATGCTGGATTATGTACGTGAGAAGTAAAGGACTATGGCAGTGCTTCACAAACTTTTTTCAAATGTGTCTCAATTATATAAGGTCCTGACTGGTCTTGACAAAGTGGACATGGAAAGGATGTTTCCTCTTTTAAAAGTACATTAAAGCACATCCTTTAAAAAGTACCTGGATGAGCACTTGGCACATCATAACATTCAAGGCTATGGACAATGTGCTGGTTAATGGGATTAGGTGGGTAGGTCAGGTGTTTCTCACGTGTCGGTGCAGACTCGATGGGCCTTCAACATGAGGACTCGAAACGTCAACTCTTTTCTTCTCCGCTGATGCTGCCAGACCTGCTGAGTTTTTCCAGGTAATTCTGTTTTTGTTTTGGATTTCCAGCATCCGCAGTTTTTTTGTTTTTATCTAGATAGATTCTTGTTAGGCAAGGGAATCAAAGGTTATCAGGGGTAGATGGGAATGTGGAATTTGAAACAAACCGATCAGCCATGATCTTTTTGAATGGCAGAGCAGGCTTGAGGGGCCGAATGGCCTACTTCTGCTCCTATTTTGTGCGTTTGTATTTTAACTCATCAGCACTTTCTCAAGGGCAATTAGGGATGGGTAACAAATGTTAACCTTGCCAGTGAGGCTTACATCTCATAAAGGAATATATTATAAAAACTTGAAAATTAACATGAGCCCAGATGCCAGCAAAAACAAAACAGCATAAGAAGATTCAGTATATAACTTTTACAGTTCAAGCATTATAGATCAACATGTAATGCATCATATAAATATGAAACCTGTGTTTTAATGTACTTTGTAAAAATTTTATTATTTTATATACTCATGTAAGTTTCAGACAAGCTCTATATTCCCTGGTGATATGAGAGTGTGAAGCCCTTCTCCCCCACCCAGCCCCCCCATTGTAATGACCCCCTCTTCCCACCCAATGAACATATTGTAACACCCCCTCTCATCCTCCACACAAACACATTGCAATCAACCTCTCTCCCTTTCTCAATCACATTTTAATCAGCCACAGTCTCCCCACTCCACCCTCACGCCCCTCTTACCAAATATTCAAGAAGTTGTTTAAAAGCAGACATCATTTTAACTGTTCAGAGAAAGCAACATCAAACCTACTGATTCCCAGAATATGTTTATGATAATTAAACTTGACACAATTTGTGCTTATCAATGTAGCCTACATAATTTTATAATTTACATTTTATGGAACATAGATACTGTTGAGATGTTTAAACAAGAAGTAAAGTTTAAAATCAAAAAATTATTGGAAAACATTGCTTGAAATTATATTCACAGAATCACACAGTGCAGAAGAGGCCCTTCGAGTCAGCACCGGCAAATGAGAAACATTTGTTTCATGTTTTGTGCAGAGTGTTTCTGCTATTATGAAACCACCTCCTTTAATCCTCTTCTAAAGACACTAATTCATCCACAGCATTGTTCCATGCCACCAGCAATGCACCCCCCACCCCCAACCCCCCGGAGTTTTTGGTTCAAATTACCCTCCTTTACATGTAGGCTTAGACAACGAGGCTCAGTAGATTACTTAGTCACAGCGACCATCACAGCCAAGCCTATGCTATCTTCAACCTAATTTCACACTAATTAGCCGTGCAACACCTCCACCCATGTCTGATGTTCATCTCGCCTGTCCCCTTATGCCGGATGTCCACCTCCTGAGGAGACAATGTCTTTCATACAATTTTCCTACCTCTCAATGTCTTGTGTTCCTTGGTCTCTAATGTCTGATAACCAACTCACTTCCACTTTGTTCCCTAACCCTACCTGCCCAATAGACAGCCCCTCAATGTAACCGGCTGTGGCTAGGAAACCAAGAATAAGAAATTAAATCTCTGTTAAACTCTTCAGGGTTTCCAAGAAAACCATACTTTCTAGACACTAAATCTTGCACTCGCCTTCACAGATTGTATCGTGGCCATTGTCTATTCTGCACCTGCTACCAACCCATTCCATGGTAAAATGAAAGTAGGGTGTGCTTCAGGAAGAGGTCAGGCTGACCTTGTCTTAATTGGGAGAAGCACTGAAATTAGTTGCTCCTCACTTTCATCAAAGACAGAGTAGTTCATGGAGCAGAATTGGGAACAAACACTCCCTTCTCCCTCCTCACAATTGACATCCAGTCCCTCTACACCTCCATCCCCACCAGGTTGGTCTGAGGGCTCCCTGCTTCTTCCTTGAATGGAGGCTCAAACAGTCCCCATCCATCACCATCTGCCTCTGCCTGGATGAACTTGTTCTCCACTGAATAATTTCTCCTTTAACTTGTCTCAATTCCTCTAAATAAATGTTGTGGCTGTGGGTACCCACATGAGCCCTAGTTACGCCTGTCTTTTTGGGGATATGTGAAACATTTGTGAGGAACCCATTTTTGGAAAATGTGAGATTGAATTTTGTACATTCTTCCTCCAAAGTTATTTTTAACAGTTTGCAATATTAATTCAAAGCTGTGAATATGCCATTCATCAAGAAACCATGGGTCAAGATAGATGTCCAGTGGTGAACACCTACTGAGGGACGAGATACTTTGCATATCTAAGTTAACAAAGAACTGCTGTTGCCAGGCTAAAGATGCTTGCTGATTAGTTATAAACACCTGGCCCAAGAGAAGTATTCTTTGAACATCCTAGTCTTTAAAACTCAGTCAGAGTATGGGCGGGTGCCTTAGAAGCAGGTTGCAAGGAAAAGACTCTCTCTTTCCCTCTCTCGGCCCCATATTTGTGCTCTACACGGGCTAGAGTGAGTCAAACTTTCCTTAGAAATGTCACATCGGAATAAATCATCTGTCAATTTTGAAAGTCTGCAAAGTTGTGATAAATAAAAGTCATCAAGGAGAGTTTCACCAAAAAAATCTGAAGGAACCTCCAGATCTGTTGTGACCAGAATTCTGTTAGATCAATAGCATTGACATCTCCTTGAAATTTATCCTTTTAAAAGCAATGTTCCCATCCTCCAGCCTCTACAGGGGACTGTGTTTGTTTCGTTCCTGTTTTGTGCTTGTGTGAATGTATGGGGGTTCGAATATCTGTTTTTATTTAAAAGGAAAAACATAAGACCATAAGACATAGCAGCAGAAATTAGGCCATTCGGCCCATCAAGTCTGCTCCGCCATTCAATCATGGCTGGTAAGTTTCTCAATCTCATTCTCCCCGTAACCTTTGATCCCCTTACCAATCAAGAACCTATCTATATCGGTCTTAAATAAACTCAATGACCTGGCCTCCACAGCCTTCTGTGGCAATGAATTCCATTGATTCACCACTCTCTGGCTAAAGAAATTTCTCCTCATCTCTGTTCTAAAAGGTCTTCCCTTTACTCTGAGGCTGTGCCCTCAGGTCCTAGTCTCTCCTACTAATGGAAACATCTTCCCCACATCCACTCTATCCAAGCCTTTCAGTATTCTGTAAGTTTCAATCAGATCCCCCCCTCATCCTTCTAAACTCCATCGCGTATAGACCCAGAGTCCTCAAATGTTCCTCATATGTTAAGCCTTTCATTCCTGGGATCGTTCTCATGAACCTCCTCTGGACCCTCTCCAGGGCCAGAACATCCTTCCTAACATCATTACACTTCTAACCTACAACTTGTAAGTTAAGCAGTTTATTAACTTTTTAAAAAAGTAGTTTGCTTTATAATAAATCAATGTTTTTTGTGTTTACTGAAAGAAGGCTGGTTAGTGTCTTTCTAGGTGGGAATAACAGAATCAAAGGGTCACAACTGGCCGGTTTTGTAGATGAATTAAACATTTAAACTATTGTCACGACCAGGAGAGAAGTGGGGCTAGAATTAACTGTGCATTCCTCCCATCTCAGTCAATAACAAATCCCTTGCTCCAGTCCTACTCAGGCGCCCTGCCACAACTCTTTTCCCAGTACATCAATGACTGTATCAGTGCTGCTTTCTGCTCTAGTCTGGAACTGGAAAAATTAATCAATTTTGCTTCCGATCTCCGCCCCTCTCTCAACTTCACATGGTCCAACTCTGACACTTCCCTTCCTTGAATTCTCTGTCTTCACTTCTGGTGACAGATTATCTAGAAATATTCATTACAAGCCCACTGATTATCACAGCTACCTGAACTACACTTCCTCACACAGTGTAAGGACTCCATCCCTTTCTCCCAGTTTCCCCATCTCTGTCGCATTTGTTGTGATGATGCTATCTTTCACAACAGCATTTCTGACATGTCTCCCTTTTTCCTCAGCCGAGGATCCCTCCCACTGTAATTGACAGGACCCTCGACCATGTCCGACCCATCCCTCCCACTGTAATTGACAGGACCCTCGACCATGTCCGACCCATCCCTCCCACTGTAATTGACAGGACCCTCGACCATGTCCGACCCATCCCTCCCACTGTAATTGACAGGACCCTCGACCATGTCCGACCCACCCCTCCCACTGTAATTGACAGGACCCTCGACCATGTCCGACCCATCACTCCCACTGTAATTGACAGGACCCTCGACCATGTCCGACCCATCCCTCCCACTGTAATTGACAGGACCCTCGACCATGTCCGACCCATCCCTCCCACTGTAATTGACAGGACCCTCGACCATGTCCGACCCATCCCTCCCACTGTAATTGATAGGACTCTCGACCATGTCCGACCCATCCCTCCCACTGTAATTGACAGGACCCTCGACCATGTCCGACCCATTTCCTGCACTTTTGCCCTGACCTCTTCCCTCCCTCCCAGAAACACGATAGGGTTTCCCTTATCCTCACTTTCCACCCCAACAACCACTGTATTCAAAGGATCATCCTCCGCTATTTCTGCCAACTCCAGCATGAGGCCACCACAAGACACATTTCCCCACCCCTTCCTGTTAGCATTCTTATGGGACTGCTCCCTCCCCGACACCCTGGTCCACTCCTCTATCACCCCCGACACCTCGCCCCCTTCTTATGGCACCTTCCCATGCAATTGCAGGATTAACACCTCCTATTTACCTCCTCCTTCCTAATTGTCCAGGGCCTCAAACACTCCTTCCAGGTGAAACAGCAATTTAGTTGTACTTCCTTTAATTTAGTCTACTGCATTCTCTACTCACAATGCGGTGTCCTCTGCATCAGGGAGACCAAACAGATTGGGTGACCGCTTTGCAGAACACCTTCACTCAGTTCGCAAGTATGATCCTGACTTTCCTGTCACTTGCCATTTCAATTCACCATCTTGCTCTCATGCCCACACGTCTGTCCTTGGCCTGCTGCATTGTTCCAGTGAAGCCCAATGCAAACTGGAGGAACAGCACCTCAGGTTCCAATTAGGCACTTTACAGCCTTCTGGACTCAAATTGGGTTCAACAACTTCAGACCATGAACTGTGTCCTCTATTTCAATTTTCTTTCACACCAAGTACCAGTCTGTATCTTGTTCTCATGTTTTTGCTTTCAGTGCTGACCTTCATTCTGCTATTAACACTTCTCTGGACCAATACTACCATAAACACTCCCTTTGCCTAATGTTCCATGACATCTTTATTACTTAATTTCCCCCGCATCCTAATCCATCCCTGACCTTCTCTTTGGCTCCACCTGCTCCTCTCTCCTTTGTCAACAGCAGAAATTCCACCAAATTCCTACCTCTCTTCAGTTTGAAAGAAGTCATATTAGGATCTAAATGTTCACAATGTTTCTCTCTCCATAGTTGCTGCCAGACCTGCTGCATTTTTCCAGCACTTAGCAATTTTATTACCCGCCCTCCACCCTCCCCCCTCCCATCACTAATCATGCCCCCTTGACCTCCCCCATCCCTGGGATCTGCATGGCCAACCTTATAATGAGCTGTGATTGCCCCACACAATGACACAGCACTTACCTCACTCAAGATTTGTGGTTTAACACATCAGTAGAAGCGAAGGCAACCAAATGAGTGCCCTCTAGTTCCCTGGCAGTGGCTCAAGCTGCCGATGTGGACAGCAGCCAGCTCCAGCCTGGAACGAGGCTGAGTGACAGCTTTCCCGGGCCTACTCTGGCCTTGTAACTGGTGGAGACTCTCTCCTCTTCTTCCATTTTCTGATTCTTTCCTTTAGCCTTCTTGTCTTTGGTGTTGGGACAGCTAAAAGTTTCCTGCATAGCAGCTGTGGGACCAGCCAGAATATCTGCTCCAACACCTCCAATCACAGGCTCCCTCCCTCTTGCCCTTGCTGCTCCTGCAATCATAGATGCCTACTCTGGAGGAGCAGCAAGAGCAAGAGAGAGGGAGCCTGGGATTGGAGAAGCGGGAGAAGTGAGCATGGGAGAGACAGAATCAGTAATTGGAGGAGCAGCTCCTCACATAATCTGTCTTTCCCACACTTGCTGCTCCTCCAATCACAGCTCTGCAGTCAGTTCCCGCTCTCACTGACTGCAGAGTACAATATTTTTTAAACCACCTGCCAGCCCCGAAGGTCAGAGCATATACTTAAAATATCGGAAATCCACCAAAAGGTGGACATTTCTCATCGCTGATTCTAGATTCTACCAAAGTGAATAACCTTACTTTCCCCCACATTACACTGTGCCTGCCATCTAATTGCCTGTTAACTTAGCCTGTCTATATCTCTTTACAGCCTCTTTGTGTCCTCCTCACAGCTTAAAATTCTGTCCATCTAGTTTTGTATCATCAGCGAATTTAGGTAAATTACTCTTGGTATCTTCATTAATATAGTTTATAACTAGTTGAGACTCCAGTACTGACCCTGTGGCACTCCAACAGTCTCAGTGTGCCATTCCAAAAATTATCGATTTATTCCTACTCTACATTTTTTGCCCATTAACAAAATTTCAATCCGTGCTAGTATGGTAGCCTCAACTCCATGAACCCTTATCTTGTGGAACAACCTTTTACATGCACTTTATTGAATACTTTTTGAAAATTGAAATATAACAGAATCACTGCTTCCACTTTAACTGCCTTGCTCGTCGACAAACACTTCAGGCACTGTTAGAAAATTGAGGGAACCACTCACTGAAACTTCTCAAAGGGGCAGCAGTGCTGATCTGGCAGAAAGATCCTGGGAACAGCATCCTTCCTGTGATCAGAAGAAACATGTTAGAAATGGACCAATGATAGTGTCATCACAGATGACAGGCAAAGCAACATGCAACCTTCCTCCCAAACAGCCTCCTCCTCCTCACCATCACACCTCCCAGCTCCCTCAGCAGAGGCGATGAATGAAATAAAAGGCAGACTGAGAGCTACTAATCAACAGTCTTGAAAGTTGCTTGGATCTGAAACCAATAAATGGCTAAACTAATGGATTTTGATGCTGTCATTCCAACTGAAATGAATCTACTATATTTAATAATTGCACCTTAACAAGATAAAACTTGACCCGGAGCCACATGAGACAAAGTTAGGATAAGTGACCACAAGCTTAATCAAAGAAATTGGCTCTAAGAAGAGTCTTAAGGAGGAGTGATATAGGTGGAGAGCTTTAGAGGTTACGGCCAAAGCAACTGAAGGCACAACTATCAATGGTGAAGTGATGAAAATCAGGGCACGCACAAGAAGCCAGAATTGCAGGAATGCAGAGATTTTAGAGGGTTGTAGGAGGTTACAGAGATGGGTGGTTTGGGGGGCATTGTAGGGGCTAGAGGAAGTTACAGAGATAGGGAGGGTTTTAGGGGCTTCAGGAGGTTACAGAGATAGAAATGGTTGTAGGGGCTGGAGAGATAAGGAGTATTGTCATGGCTGGAGATAATGACGGACCTGAGGCTATGCAGAGATTTGAAAATAAGGAAGAGACATATAGAATTAAGTTGCTGCTGGAAAGGGAACCCATGTCGGTCATCGAGACTGAAATGTTGGACATTAGGAATTTGATGTGAGTTAGGATATGTGCAGCAAGGTTTTGGATCAGCTAAAGTTTATGGAGGGTAGAAGATATTGATATCAGCCAGGCAAGCATTTTTTCCTAATTTTTTGTACGTGATATAGGTGTCATTGGAAAGGCCAGAATTTATTGCCCATCCCTGGTTGTCCTTGAGAAGGTGGTGGTGAGCTGCCTTCTTGAACCGCTGCAGTCCATGTGGTGTAGGTACACCCACCCTGCTGTTAGGGAGTTCCAGGACTTTGACCCAGAAACAGTGAAGGAACAGCAAGTCAGGATGGTGAGAGACTTGGAGGACAGAAAGCAGCGAGTCGTGGTAAATGGTTGTTTATCGCAGGATGTGATGTTGCCCAAGGGTCAGTGATAGGACCACTGCTTTTTTGATCAATATAGAATCATAGAAAGTTTATGGCACAGAAAGAGGCCACTTGGCCCATCGTGTCCTCACCGGCTGGAAAACGAGCTCCCCAGCCTAATCCCACTTTCCAGCATTTGGCCCGTAGCCCTGCAGGTTACAGTACGTGGTATCAGTCCATATCTAGACACCTTTTAAATGAGTTGAGGGTTTCTGCCTCTACTTTCAGGCAGTGAGTTCCAGACTCACACAGCCCTCTGGGTGAAAAGGTATTTCCTCATCTCCCCTCTGATCTTTCTACCAACCACTTGAAATCTCTGCCCTCTAATACCTGACCTCTCAGCCAAATTAGCCCTTCTCAACCACTCTATCTCTATATCTATACCCCTCACAATTTTGTACATCTCAATCAAATCTCCCCTCAGCCTTCCCTGTTCCAAGGAGAACAACTCCAGCCAATCCAATCTTTCCTCATAGCTACAATTTTCCAGTCCTGACAACATCCTGGTAAATCTCCCCTGTGCCCTCTCTAGAGCAATTACATCCCTTTTGTAATGAGGGGACCAGAACTGCACATAATACTCAAGTTGTGGCCTATACAATTCCAGCATAACCTCCCTACTTTTACATTCTACGCCCCAACGAATAAGGAAAGGAATCCACGTGCCTTCGTAACCACCTTATCAACCTGTCCTACTATCTTCAGAGATCTGTGAACATTCACTCCAAGTTCCCTCATTTCCTCTACACCACTCAGTATTCTCCCATTTATTGTGTGATCCCTTGACTTGTCTGACTTCCCCAAATGCATCACCTCGTACTTCTCCGGGTTGAATTCCATTTACTACTTTTCTGCCCACCTGACCAGTCCATGGATATTTTACTGCAGTCTACAGCTAACCTCCTCGCTATCAACCACACGGACAATTTTTGTGCCACAAAAAGCAGGGGGCCTAGTACTGAGCGCTGCGGAATCCCACAGGAAACAGCCTTCCAGTCACAAAAACACCCATCAACAATTCCCCTTTGTTACCTGCCACTGAGCCAATTTTGTATCCAGCTTGCTACATGCCCCTGGATCTCATGGACTTATTTTTTTTACCCACTCTGCCATGTGGGATCTTATCAAAAGCCTTGCTAAAATCCACATAGACCACATCAACTGCATTATCTTCATCCATTCTCCTTTTTATTTCCTCAAAAAATTCAATCAAGTTAGTCAGACACGAATTTCACTTAACAAATCCATGTTGACTATTGTTGATTAATCTGTGACTTTCTAAGTGACAGTTTATCCTGTTTCTCGGAATTGATTCCAATAATTTGCCCATTAAAGGCTAGACTGACTGGCCTGTAAGTATTCGGTCTATCCCTCGTTCTCTTTTTAAACATAGGTTCATCATTAGCAAACCTCCAATCCTCCAGTGCCACACCGGGGAGGCAATGGCGTAGTGGTATTGTTGCTGGACTAGTGATCCAGAGGCCCAGGGTAATACTCTGGGGACCTGGGTTCGAATCCCACCACGGCTGATGGCGGAATTTGAATTCAGTAAAAATCTGGAGTTAAAAATCTAATGATGGCCATGAAACCACTGTCGATTTTGTAAAAACCCACCTGGTCCACTAATAACCCTTTAAGGAAGAAAATGTGCTGGCCTACAATGTGGTTGACTCTGAAATGGCCTAGCAAGCTACTCAGTTATATCAAACTGCTACGAAGTCTCAAAAAAGGAATGAAACCAGACAGACCATCGACCTAGGCACCGGAAACGACAACGGCAAACTCAACCATGTCGACCCTGCAAAGTCCTCCTCCCTAACACCTGAGGGCTAGTGCCAAAATTGGGAGAGCTGTCCCACAGACTAGTCAAGCAACAGCCTGACATAGTCATCCTCATGGAATCATACCTTACAGATAACGTCCCAGACACCACCATCACCATCCCTGGGTATGTCCTGTCCCACCGGCAGGACAGACCCAGCAGAGGTGGTGGCACAGTGGTATAGAGTTGGGAGGGAGTTGCCCTGGGAGTCCTTAACATCGAGTCCTGATCCCATGAAGTTTCACGGCATCAGGTCAAACATGGGCAAGGAAACCTCCTGCTAATTACCACGTGCAACCCTCCCTCAGCTGATGAATCAGTGCTCCTCCATGTTAAACACCACTTGGAGGAAGAACTGAGAGTGTCAAGGGCGCAGAACGTATTCAATGTCCATCAACAAGTGTGGCTCGGTAGCACCACTGCACTCTGAGCTGGCCAATTCTTAAAGGACATAGCTGCTAGACTGGGTCTGCGGCAGGTGGTGAGGGAACCAACTAGAGGAAAAACATACTTGACCTCATCCCCACCAACCTGCCTGTCGCACTTGCATCTGTCCATGACAGTATCGGTAGGAGTGACCACCACACAGTCGTTGTGGAGACGAAGTCCTGCCTTCAAATTGAGGATACCCTCCATCATGTTGTGTGGTATTACCACTGTGCTAAATGGGATAGGTTTCGAACAGATCTAGCAACACAAGACTGGGCATCCATGAGGTGCTGTGGGCCATCAGCAGTAGCAGAATTGTGCTCGAACACAATCTGCAACCTCATGGCCCGGCATATCTCCCACTCTACCATTACCATCAAGCCAGGGGATCAACCCTGGTTCAATGAAGAGTTTTTTTAATTCATTCAGGGGATGTGGGCTTCGCTGGCTGGGCCAGCATTTATTGCCCATCCCTAGTTGCCCTTGAGAAGGTGGTGGTGAGCTGCCTTCTTGAACTGCTGCAGTCCATGTGGTGTAGGTACACCCACAGTGCTGTTAGGGAGTTCCAGGTTTCTGATCCAGCGACAGTGAAGGAACGGCGATATATTTCCAAGTCAGGATGGTGAGTGACTTGGAGGGGATCTTTCAGGTGGTGGTGTTCCCATCTATCTGCTGCCCTTGTCCCTCTAGGTGGCAGTGGGCTTGGAAGGTGCTGCTGAAAGAGCAGCAGGGCATGCCAGGAGCAGCACCAGGCATACCTAAAATTGAGGCATCAACCTGTGAAGCTATACCCAGGACTACTTGCATGGCAAACAGCATAAGCAGCAAGTGATAGACAGAGCTAAGCGATCCCACAACCAACTGATCAGAGCTAAGCTCTGCAGCCGTGCCACATCCAGTCATGAACGGTGGTGGAAAATTAAACAACTCACTGGAGGATAAGGCTCCACAAATATCCCCATCCTCAATGATGGAGGAGCCCAGCATATCAGTGCAAAAGATAAGGCTGAAGCATTTGCTACAATCTTCAGCCAGAAATGCCAAGTGGATGATCCATCTCAGCCTCCTCCAGAGGTCCCCAGCGTCACAGATGCCAGTCTTCAGCCAATTCGACTCACTCCACGTGATATCAAGAAACAGCTGAAGGCACTGGATACTGCAAAGGCTATGAGCTCTGAAGATATTCCGGTAATAGTACTGAAGACTTGTGCTTCAGAAATTGCTGCTTCCCCAGCCAAGCTGTGCCAGTGCAGCTACAACACTGGCATCTAACCAGCTATGTGGAAAATTGCCCAGGTATGTCCTGTCCACAAAAAGCAGGACAAATCCAACCCGGCCAATTACCGCCCCATCAGTCTACTCTCCATCATCATAAAGTGATGGAAGGGGTCATCAACAGTGCTATCAAGTGGCACTTGCTTGGCAATAACCTGCTCACTGAAACAAAGTTTGGGTTTCACCAGGGCCACTCAGCTCCTAATCTTATTACAGCCTTGGTTCAAACATGGACAAAAGATTCGAACTCCTGAAGTGAGGTGAGAATGACTGCCCTTGACATCAAGGCAGCATTTGACCGAGTGTGGCATCAAGGAGCCCGAGCAAAACTGGAATCAATGGGAATTAGGGAGAAAACTTTCCACTGGTTGGAGTCATACCTAGCACAAAGGAAGATGTTGCTGGAGGTCAGTCAACCCAGCTCCAGGACATCACCCCAGGAGTGCCTCATCAATGCCTTCCCTCCGTCATAAGGTCAGAAGTGGGGATGTTCACAGAATCACACAGTGCAGAAGAGGCCCTTTGGCTCATCGAGTCTGCACCGACACGTGAGGAACACCTGACCTACTTACCTAATCCCAGTTCACTGATGATTGCACAATGTTCAGCATCATTCGCGACTCCTCAGCTACTGGAGCAGTCCATGTCCAAATGCAGCAAGACCTGGACAATATCCAGGCTTGGACTGACAAGTAGCAAGTAACATTCGTGCCACACAAGTGTCAGGCAATGACCATCTCCAACAAGAGAGAATCTAACCATTATCCCTTGACTTTCAATGGCATTATCATCACTGAATTCCCCACTATCAACATCCTGGGGGTTACCATTGACCAAAAACCGAACTGGACTAGCCATATAAATACTGTGGCTACAAGAGCAGTTCAGAGGCAAGGAATTCTGTGATGAGTAACTCACCTCCTGACTCCCAAAAGCCGGTCCACCTTCTACAAGGCACAAGTCAGGAGTGTGATGGAATACTCCCCACTTGCCTGGATGAGAGCAGCTCCCATAACACTCAAGAAGCTTGACACCATCCAGGACAAAGCAGCCCAATTTATTGGCACCACATCCACAAACATTCACTCCCTCCAACACCAATGCACAGTAGCAGCAGTGTGTACCATCTACAAGATGCACTGCAGCAACTCACCAAGGCTCCTTAGACAGCACCTTCCAAATCCACGGCCACTACCATCTAGAAGGACAAGGGCAGCAGATAAATGGGAACATCACCACCTGGGATTTCCTCTCCAAGTCACTCGCTATCCTGACTTCTAAATATATTGCCATTCCTTAATTGTCATTGGGTCAAAATCCTGGAACTCCCTCCCTAACAGCACTGTGGATGTACCTACACCACATGGACTGCAGCGGTTCGAGAAGGCAGCTCAACACCACCTTCTAGGGCAATTAGGGATGGGCAATAAATGCTGGTCCAGCCAGTGATGCCCACATTCCCCCGAATGAATGAAAAAAAATGACCTGTATTGAGTGAGGATTGGAAAGTGATGGTGAGACCTTCCGCGATATCCTCCCTGGCTTCTTTTCATATCTTTCAATATCTTGGATATTGACTTGGACGTTGGAATACAGAGCAAAATTGCAAAATTTGACGATGATACCAAATTTGGAGATTTGGCAGAAAATGAGAATGATACAAATTAACTATAACAGAACACAGATAAGCTAGCAGATTGGGCAAATGGCAAATAATGCAGAGCAGTCTGAGTGACACATTTTAGACAGAAGGGATAGGGAGGGGCAATACAGATTTAATGACACATTTCTAAAGAGTGTACAGGGACAGAGGGACCTGGGGGTACATGCACATCAATCTTTGAAGATGGGAGGTCAGATTGAGAATTTAGTTAAAGCATATGGGACTTTTGGCTTCATAAATTGGAGTATTAAGTGCAGAAGCAGGGAGTTGTCCTGAACTTTTATAAAGCTCTGAAAGGTCACAAATAGAATGCAAAACCTGGTCACTACACTTTAAGAAGGATGTAGGGGACCTTGGGAGCGTGAGGAGGAGATTTACCAAAATGGATTCAAGAATGAAAAAAATCAGCTGGAGAATCTGGGCTTGATCTCCTTGAAGCAAAGGAGATGGAGGGGAGATTTGATAGAGGTGTACAAGATTATGACAGGTTCAGATGAGGTAGATGATGAAAAGCTGTTCTCATTAGTTGACAGTACAAAGACTAGGGGACAGATTTTGGACAAGTGATGTAGGTCTCCCCAAGGAAGAACTTTTTACACACAGTGTGATAACGGCCTGGAACTTTATTGCCCACAAGGGTGGTGGAAGCAAAAAAATGATGAATGATTCCAAAAAGAAATTGAGTAGACACTTGAGGAAACAAAGGGCTAGGGGATAGAGCAGGGGAATGGAATTGACCGGGTGGCTGTCCAGAGAGCCAACATGGAGCCGATGGGCTGAATGGCCTCCTTCTGTGGCATAATGACTGTGTGATTCCGAGTTGGATAGGTAGCTGAGGATGAGGAGCTCACTGACAAGTAGGATGAAGGGTGAAGCAGGAAATCTCTTACAAAGAGGCAGATTAACCTGATGTAAGTCTCTGTTTCTATGGAGAGTTTGGACATTGACTGTGGTGCCTACCATTTGCTGCAGATTTCTGGATTACTCGGAGAGCCAACATGTTCACTCCTGTGAATTAAAAACATAGGAGAATTAACAATTCAAAACTGTCCATGGCTGACTCCGTCTTTCTCTCTCTCTCTATTTTTCTCTCACCTTCAGCCGCCACAAAAAGGACACCAACTCACCTAATCCTCCCAGTGAATCCTCCCAGAGCACGAACTATCCCGGCATGCCGCCTGGTCCTCCCAGTGAATCCTCCCAGAGCACGAACTATCCCGGCATGCCATCTGGTCCTCCCTGACTCATCCCAGTTTCTGTCCTATCCCGGCATGCCGCGCGGTGACCGCGTGAAAACGAAAGCGATGTCTTTTTCCAAAGGGACAGCTTTCCGTTGCCCTGATTGGTTCGCCTTTCAGTGCCGCGACTGGCCAGACTGGCCGAACGCTCCGATTGGTTAATCCGGGTGTAATGGCGGTTACTGTCTGGATCAAGCCGCTAAAATGAAAATAAATCACCTGAAGCTGGAAATCCTCAAGGAGAGAGAAATGGGGTGAAGGAGGGAAATGGGGGTGAAGCAGGGAAATGGGGTGAAGGAGGGAAATGGGGGTGAAAGAGAAGGAAATGGGGTGAAGGAGGGAAATGGGGGTGAAAGAGAAGGAAATGGGGTGAAGGAGGGAAATGGGGGTGAAGGAGAGGGAAATGGGGGTGAAGGAGGGAAATGGGGGTGAAGGAGAGGGAAATGGGGGTGAAGGAGGGAAATGGGGGTGAAGCAGGGAAATGGGGTGAAGGAGGGAAATGGGGGTGAAAGAGAAGGAAATGGGGTGAAGGAGGGAAATAGGTCGAAGGAGATTGAAATGGGGGTGATGGAGAGGGAAATGGGGGTGATGGAGTGGGAAAAGGGGTGAAGGAAAGGGAGATGGGGGTGAAACAGGGAAATGGGGTGAAGGAGGGAAATGGGGGTGAAGGAGAGGGAAATGGGGGTGAAGGAGAGGGAATTGGGGTAAAGGAGGGAAATGGGGATGAAGGAGAGGGAAATAGGGGTGAAGGAGAGGGAAATGGGGTTGAAGGAGAGGGAAATGGGGGTGAACGTGAGGGAAATGGGGGTGAATGAGGGAAATGGGGGTGAAGGAGAGGGAAATGGGGGTGAAGGAGAGTGAAATGGGGTAAAGAATGGAAATGGGGGTAAAGGAGGGAAATGGGGTGAAGGAGAGGGAAATGGAGATGATGGAGAGGGAAAGGGGATGAAGGAGGGAAATGGGGTGAAGGAGAGGGAAATGGGGTGAAGGAGGGAAATGGGGGTGAATGAGAGGGAAATGGGGGTGAAGGAGGGAAATAGGGGTGAAGGCGGGAAATGGGGTGAAGAAGAGGGAAATGTGGTGAAGGAGAGAGAAATGGGGGAGAAGGAGAGAGAAATGGGGGAGAAGAAGAGAGAAATGGGGTGAAGGAGGGGGAAATGGAGTGATGGTGAGGGAAATGGGGTGAAGGACAGGGAAATGGGGTGAAGGAGAAGAAATGGGGTGAAGGAGGGAAATGGGCTGAAGGAAAGGGAAATGGGGTGAAGGAGAGAGGAATGGTGGAGAAGGAGAGAGAAATGGGGGTGAAGGAGGGAAATGGGGGTGAAGGAGGAAAATGGGGGTGAAGGAGAAGGAAATGGGAGTGAAGGAGAAGGAAATGGGGTGAAGGAGGGAAATGGGATGAAGGAGAGGGAAATGGGGGTGATGGAGAGGGAAATGGGGGTGATGGAGTGGGAAATTGGGTGAAGGAGGGAAATGGGGTGAACGAGAGGGAAATGGGGGTGAAGAGAGGGAAACGTGGGTGAAGGAGGGAAACGGGGTGAAGGAGTGGGAAATGGGGGTGATGGAGAGGGAATTGGGGGTGATGGAGAGGGAATTGGGGTGAAGGAGGGAAATGGGGGTGAAGGAGGGAAATGGGTTGAAGGAGAGGGAAATGGCTTGAAGGAATGTGAAATGCGGTGAAGGAGGGGGAAACGGGGTGAAGGAGTGGGAAATGGGCATGAAATAGAGGGAAATGGGGTGAAGGAGAGAGAAATGGGGGTGAAGGAGAGAAAAATGGGGATGAAGGACAGAGGAATGGAGTGAAGGAGAAGAAATGGGGTGAAGGAAAGGGAAATGGGGTGAAGGAGAGAGGAATGGTGGAGAAGGAGAGAGAAATGGGGGTGAAAGGGAGGGAATTGTGACTGAAGGAGGGAAATGGGGTGATGGAGAGGGAAATGGGTGTGAAGGAGTGGGAAATGGGTGTGAAGGAGTGAAATGGGTGTGAAGGAGAGGGAAATGGGGGGGAAGGAGAGGGAAATGGGGGTGAAGGAGGGAAATGGGGTGAAGGAGGGAAATCGGGGTGGAGGAGAGGAAAATGGGGGTGAAGGAGGGAAATGGGGTGACGGAGGGAAATTGGGGTGAAGCAGAGGGAAATGGGGGTGAAGGTGAGGGAAATTGGCGTGAATGAGGGAAATGGGGATGAATGAGATGGAAATGGGGGTGAAGGAGAGTGAAATGTGGTGAATGAGGGAAATGGGGGTGAAGTTGAGGGAAATGGGGGTGAAGGAGAAGAAATGGGGTGAAGGAGAAGGAATGGGGTGAAGGAGAGGGAAATGGGTTGAAGGAGAGAGAAATGGTGGAGAAGGAGAGAGAAATGGGGGTGAAGGAGAGAGAAATGGGGTGAAGGAGAAGGAAATGTGGTGAGGGAGGGAAATGGGGTGATGGAAAGGGAAATGGGTGTGAAGCAGTGGGAAATGGGTGTGAATGATGGATATGGGTGTGAAGGAGAGGGAAATGGGGTGAAGGAGAGGAAAATGGGGGTGAAGGAGGGAAATGGGGTGAAGGAGGGAAATGGGGGTGGAGGAGAGGAAAATGGGGGTGAAGGAGGGCAATGGTGTGACGGAGGGAAATGGGGGTGAAGCAGAGGGAAATGGGGGTGAAGGTGAGGGCAATTGGCATGAATGAGGGAAATGGGGATGAATGAGATGGAAATGGGGGTGAAGGAGAGTGAAATGTGGTGAGTGAGGGAAATGGGGTGATGGTGAGGGAAATGGGGGTGAAGGAGACGGAAATGGGGTGAAGGAGAAGAAATGGGGTGAAGGAGAAGGAAATGTGGGGAAGGAGGGAAATGGGGTGATGGAAAGGGAAATGGGTGTGAAGCAGTGGGAAATGGGTGTGAATGAGCGAAATGGGTGTGAAGGAGAGGGAAATGGGGGTGAAGGAGAGGGAAATGGGGGTGAAGGAGGGAAATGGGGTGAAGGAGGGAAATGGGGGTGAAGGAGAGAGAAATGGGGGTGAAGGAGGGAAATGGGGTGAAGTAGGGAAATGGGAGTGAAGCAGAGGGAAATGGGGGTGAAGGTGAGGGAAAGTGGCGTGAATGAGGGAAATGGGGATGAATGAGATGGAAATGGGGGTGAAGGAGAGTGAAATGTGGTACAGGAGGGAAATGGGGTGACGGTGAGGGAAATGGGGGTGAAGGAGAGGGAAATGGGGTGAAGTAGAAGAAATGGGGTGAAGGAGAGGGAAATGGGTTGAAGGAGAGAGAAATGGTGGAGAAGGAAAGAGAAATGGGGAGAAGGAGAGAGAAATGGGGGTGAAAGAGAGGGGAATGCGGGTGAAGGAGAGAGAAATGGGGTGAAGGAGAGAAATGGGGGAGAAGGAGAGAGAAATGGGGGTGAAAAGGAAATGGGGTGAAGGAGGGAAATGGGAGTGAAGGAGGGTAATGGGGTGAAGGAGGTAACTGGGGTGAAGGAGAGTGAAATGGGGTGAAGGAGGTGGAAACGGGGTGAAGGCGGGGGAAATGGGCATGAAGGAGAGGGAAATGGGGTGAAGGAAAGAGAAATGGGGGTGAAGGAGAGAAAAATGGGGGTGAAGGAGAGAGAAATGGGGGTGAAGGAGGGAAATGAGGGTGAAGGTGGGAAATGGGGTGAAGGAGAGGGATCTGGGTTGCAGGAGAGGGAAATGGGATGAAGGAGGGAGAAATGGGGTGGCGGTGAGGGAAAGGGGGGTGAAGGACAGGGGAATAGAGTGAAGGAGAAGAAATGGGGTGAAGGAAAGGGAAATGGGGTGAAGGAGAGAAGAATGGGGGTGAAAGAGAGGGATCTGTGGCTGAAGGAGGGAAATGAGGTGAAGGAGGGAAATGGGGGTGAAGGAGGAAAATGGGGGTGAAGGAGAAGGAAAAGGGGGTGAAGGAGAAGGAAATGGGGTGAAGGAGGTAAATAGTGTGAAGGAGAGGGAAATGGGGGTGATCGAGAGGGAAATGGGTGTGAAGGAGTTGGAAATGGGTGTGAAGGAGGGAATTGGGTGTGAAGGAGAGGGAAATGGGGTGAAGGAGGGAAATGGGTGTGAAGGAGAGGGAAATGGGTGTGAAGGAGGGAAATGGGTGTGAGGGAGTGGGAAATGGCTGTGAAGGAGGGAAATGGGTGTGAAGGAGAGGGAAATGGGTGTGAAGGAGAGGGAAATGGGTCTGAAGGAGGGAAATGGTTGTGAAGGAGAGGGAAATGGGGGTGATGGAGAGGGAAATGGGTGTGAAGGAGGGGGAAATGGGTGTGAAGGAGGGAAATGGGTGTGAAGGAGAGGGAAATGGGGGTGAAGGAAAGGGAAATGGGGGTGAAGGAGGGAAATGGGTGTGAGGGAGTGGGAAATGGGTGTGAAGGAGGGAAATGGGTGTGAAGGAGAGGGAAATGGGGGTGAAGGAGAGGAAATGGGGTGAAGGTGAGAGAAATTGGCGTGAATGAGGGAAGTGGGGATGAAGGAGATGGAAATGGGGTTGAAGGAGAGTGAAATGTGGTAAGGGAGAGAAATGGGGGTGGAGAGGGAAATGGGGGTGAAGGAGAGGGAAATGGGGTGAAGGAGAGGGAAATGGGTTTAAGGAGAGGGAAATGGGTTGAAGGAGAGAGAAATGGGGGAGAAGGAGAGAGAAATGGGGGAGAAGGAGAGAGAAATGGGGGTGAAGGAGGGAAATGGAGGTGAAGGAGTGGGAGATGGGGGTGATGGAGAGGGATCTGGGTTGCAGGAGAGGGAAATGGGATGAAGGAGGGAGAAATGGGGTGGCGGTGAGGGAAAGGGGGGTGAAGGACAGGGGAATGGAGTGAAGGAGAAGAAATGGGGTGAAGGAAAGGGAAATGTGGTGAAGGAGAGAAGAATGGGGGGTGAAAGAGAGGGATCTGCGGCTGAAGGAGGGAAATGAGGTGAAGGAGGGAAATGGGGGTGAAGGAGGAAAATGGGGGTGAAGGAGAAGGAAAAGGGGGTGAAGGAGAAGGAAATGGGGTGAAGGAGGTAAATAGTGTGAAGGAGAGGGAAATGGGGGTGATGGAGAGGGAAATGGGTGTGAAGGAGTTGGAAATGGGTGTGAAGGAGGGAAATGGGGTGAAGGAGGGAAATGGGTGTGAAGGAGGGAATTGGGTGTGAAGGAGAGGGAAATGGGGTGAAGGAGGGAAATGGGTGTGAAGGAGAGGGAAATGGGTGTGAAGGAGGGAAATGGGTGTGAGGGAGTGGGAAATGGGTCTGAAGGAGGGAAATGGTTGTGAAGGAGAGGGAAATGGGGGTGATGGAGAGGGAAATGGGTGTGAAGGAGGGGGAAATGGGTGTGAAGGAGGGAAATGGGTGTGAAGGAGAGGGAAATGGGGGTGAAGGAAAGGGAAATGGGAGTGAAGGAGGGAAATGGGTGTGAGGGAGTGGGAAATGGGTGTGAAGGAGGGAAATGGGTGTGAAGGAGAGGGAAATGGGGGTGAAGGAGAGGAAATGGGGTGAAGGTGAGAGAAATTGGCGTGAATGAGGGAAGTGGGGATGAAGGAGATGGAAATGGGGTTGAAGGAGAGTGAAATGTGGTAAGGGAGAGAAATGGGGGTGGAGAGTGAAATGGGGGTGAAGGAGAGGGAAATGGGGTGAAGGAGAGGGAAATGGGTTGAAGGAGAGGGAAATGGGTTGAAGGAGAGAGAAATGGGGGAGAAGGAGAGAGAAATGGGGGAGAAGGAGAGAGAAATGGGGGTGAAGGAGGGAAATGGAGGTGAAGGAGTGGGAGATGGGGGTGATGGAGAGGGAAATGGTTGTGAAGGAGGGGGAAATGGGTGTGAAGGAGGGAAATGGTTGCGAAGGAGAGTGAAATGGGGGTGAAGGAGAGGGAAATGGGGGTGAAGGAGGGAAATGGGGTGACGGAGTGAAATGGGGGTGAAGCTAATCGAAATGGGGGTGAAGGTGAGGGAAATTGGCGTGAATGAGGGAAATGGGGATGAAGGAGATGGAAATGGGGGTGAAGGAGAGTGAAATGGAGTAAAGGAGGGAAATGGGGTCACGGTGAGGGAAATGGGGGTGAAGGAGAGGGAAATGGTGTGCAGGGGAAGAAATGGGGTGAGGGAGAGGGAAATGGGGTGAAGGAGAGGGAAATGGGTTGAAGGAGAGAGAAATGGGGGAGAAGGAGAGAGAAATGGGGGAGAAGGAGAGATAAGTGGGGGTGAAAGAGAGGGGAATGTGGGTGAAGGAGAGAGAAATGGGGTGAAGGAGAGAGAAATGGGGGAGAAGGAGAGAGAAATGGGGGTGAAAGGGAAATGCCGGTGAAGGAGAGAAATGGGGTGAAGGAGGGAAATGGGAGTGAAGGAGGGAAATGGGGTGAAGGTGGAAAATGGGGGTGAAGGAGAGGGAAATGGGGTGAACGAGAGGGAAATGGAGGTGAAGAGAGGGAAACGTGGGTGAAGGAGGGAAATGGGGTGAAGGAGAGGGAAATGGGGGTGATGGAGAGGGAATTGGGCGTGAAGGACGGGGGAATGGAGTGAAGGAGAAGAAATGGGGTGAAGGAAAGGGAAATGGGGTGATGGAGAGAGGAATGGTGGAGAAGGAGAGAGAAATGAGGGTGAAAGAGAGGGAAATACGGCTGAAGGAGGGAAATGGGGTGAAGGAGGGAATTGGGGTAAAGGAGGGAAATGGGGTGAAGGAGAGGGAAATGGAGATGATGGAGAGGGAAATGGGGTGAAGGAGGGAAATGGGGTGAAGGAGAGGGAAATGGGGTGAAGGAGGGAAATGGGGGTGAAAGAGAGGGAAATGGGGGTGAAGGAGGGAAATGGGGGTGAAGGAGGGAAATGGGGTGAAGAAGAGGGAAATGTGGTGAAGGAGAGAGAAATGGGGGAGAAGGAGAGAGAAATGGGGGAGAAGAAGAGAGAAATGGGGTGAAGGAGAGGGAAATGGAGTGATGGTGAGGGAAATGGGGTGAAGGACAGGGAAATGGGGTGAAGGAGAAGAAATGGGGTGAAGGAGGGAAATGGGCTGAAGGAAAGGGAAATGGGGTGAAGGAGAGAGGAATGGTGGAGAAGGAGAGAGAAATGGGGGTGAAGGAGGGAAATGGGGGTGAAGGAGGGAAATGGGGGTGAAGGAGAGGGAAATGGGGGTGAAGGAGGGAAATGGGGTGAAGGAGGGAAATGGGATGAAGGAGAGGGAAATGGGGGTGATGGAGAGGGAAATGGGGGTGACGGAGTGGGAAATTGGGTGAAGGAGGGAAATTGGGTGAACGAGAGGGAAATGGGTGTGAAGAGAGGGAAACGTGGGTGAAGGAGGGAAACGGGGTGAAGGAGTGGGAAATGGGGGTGATGGAGAGGGAATGGGGGTGATGGAGAGGGAATTGGGGTGAAGGAGGGAAATGGGGGGTGAAGGAGGGAAATGGGTTGAAGGAGAGGGAAATGGCTTGAAGGAATATGAAATGCGGTGAAGGAGGGGGAAACGGGGTGAAGGAGTGGGAAATGGGCATGAAATAGAGGGAAATGGGGTGAAGGAGAGAGAAATGGGGGTGAAGGAGAGAAAAATGGGGGTGAAGGACAGAGGAATGGAGTGAAGGAGAAGAAATGGGGTGAAGGAAAGGGAAATGGGGTGAAGGAGAGAGGAATGGTGGAGAAGGAGAGAGAAATGGGGGTGAAAGGGAGGGAATTGTGACTGAAGGAGGGAAATGGGGTGAAGGAGAGGGAAATGCGGGTGAAGGTGGGAAATGGGGTGAAGAAGAGGGAAATGGGTGTTAAGGAGGGAAATGGGGGGAAGGAGAGGGAAATGGGGGTGAAGGAGGGAAATGTGAAGGAGGGAAATGGGGGTGAAGGAGAGGAAAATGGGGGTGAAGGAGGGAAATGGGGTGACGGAGGGAAATTGGGGTGAAGCAGAGGGAAATGGGGGTGAAGGTGAGGGAAATTGGCGTGAATGAGGGAAATGGGGATGAATGAGATGGAAATGGGGGTGAAGGAGAGTGAAATGTGGTGAATGAGGGAAATGGGGTGATGGTGAGGGAAATGGGGGTGAAGGAGAAGGAAATGGGGTGAAGGAGAAGGAATGGGGTGAAGGAGAGGGAAATGGGTTGAAGGAGAGAGAAATGGTGGAGAAGGAGAGAGAAATGGGGGTGAAGGAGAGAGAAATGGGGTGAAGGAGAAGGAAATGTGGTGAGGGAGGGAAATGGGGTGATGGAAAGGGAAATGGGTGTGAAGCAGTGGGAAATGGGTGTGAATGATGGATATGGGTGTGAAGGAGAGGGAAATGGGGTGAAGGAGAGGAAAATGGGGGTGAAGGAGGGAAATGGGGTGAAAGAGGGAAATGGGGGTGGAGGAGAGGAAAATGGGGGTGAAGGAGGGCAATGGTGTGACGGAGGGAAATGGGGGTGAAGGTGAGGGAAAGTGGCGTGAATGAGGGAAATGGGGATGAATGAGATGGAAATGGGGGTGAAGGAGAGTGAAATGTGGTACAGGAGGGAAATGGGGTGACGGTGTGGGAAATGGGGGTGAAGGAGAGGGAAATGGGGTGAAGTAGAAGAAATGGGGTGAAGGAGAGGGAAATGGGTTGAAGGAGAGAGAAATGGTGGAGAAGGAAAGAGAAATGGGGAGAAGGAGAGAGAAGTGGGGGTGAAAGAGAGGGGAATGCGGGTGAAGGAGAGAGAAATGGGGTGAAGGAGAGAAATGGGGGAGAAGGAGAGAGAAATGGGGGTGAAAAGGAAATGGGGTGAAGGAGGGAAATGGGAGTGAAGGAGGGTAATGGGGTGAAGGAGGTAACTGGGGTGAAGGAGAGTGAAATGGGGTGAAGGAGGTGGAAACGGGGTGAAGGCGGGGGAAATGGGCATGAAGGAGAGGGAAATGGGGTGAAGGAAAGAGAAATGGGGGTGAAGGAGAGAGAAATGGGGGTGAAGGAGAGAGAAATGGGGGTGAAGGAGGGAAATGAGGGTGAAGGTGGGAAATGGGGTGAAGGAGAGGGATCTGGGTTGCAGGAGAGGGAAATGGGATGAAGGAGGGAGAAATGGGGTGGCGGTGAGGGAAAGGGGGGTGAAGGACAGGGGAATAGAGTGAAGGAGAAGAAATGGGGTGAAGGAAAGGGAAATGGGGTGAAGGAGAGAAGAATGGGGGTGAAAGAGAGGGATCTGTGGCTGAAGGAGGGAAATGAGGTGAAGGAGGGAAATGGGGGTGAAGGAGGAAAATGGGGGTGAAGGAGAAGGAAAAGGGGGTGAAGGAGAAGGAAATGGGGTGAAGGAGGTAAATAGTGTGAAGGAGAGGGAAATGGGGGTGATCGAGAGGGAAATGGGTGTGAAGGAGTTGGAAATGGGTGTGAAGGAGGGAATTGGGTGTGAAGGAGAGGGAAATGGGGTGAAGGAGGGAAATGGGTGTGAAGGAGAGGGAAATGGGTGTGAAGGAGGGAAATGGGTGTGAGGGAGTGGGAAATGGCTGTGAAGGAGGGAAATGGGTGTGAAGGAGAGGGAAATGGGTGTGAAGGAGAGGGAAATGGGTCTGAAGGAGGGAAATGGTTGTGAAGGAGAGGGAAATGGGGGTGATGGAGAGGGAAATGGGTGTGAAGGAGGGGGAAATGGGTGTGAAGGAGGGAAATGGGTGTGAAGGAGAGGGAAATGGGGGTGAAGGAAAGGGAAATGGGGGTGAAGGAGGGAAATGGGTGTGAGGGAGTGGGAAATGGGTGTGAAGGAGGGAAATGGGTGTGAAGGAGAGGGAAATGGGGGTGAAGGAGAGGAAATGGGGTGAAGGTGAGAGAAATTGGCGTGAATGAGGGAAGTGGGGATGAAGGAGATGGAAATGGGGTTGAAGGAGAGTGAAATGTGGTAAGGGAGAGAAATGGGGGTGGAGAGGGAAATGGGGGTGAAGGAGAGGGAAATGGGGTGAAGGAGAGGGAAATGGGTTTAAGGAGAGGGAAATGGGTTGAAGGAGAGAGAAATGGGGGAGAAGGAGAGAGAAATGGGGGAGAAGGAGAGAGAAATGGGGGTGAAGGAGGGAAATGGAGGTGAAGGATTGGGAGATGGGGTGATGGAGAGGGATCTGGGTTGCAGGAGAGGGAAATGGGATGAAGGAGGGAGAAATGGGGTGGCGGTGAGGGAAAGGGGGGTGAAGGACAGGGGAATGGAGTGAAGGAGAAGAAATGGGGTGAAGGAAAGGGAAATGGGGTGAAGGAGAGAAGAATGGGGGTGAAAGAGAGGGATCTGCGGCTGAAGGAGGGAAATGAGGTGAAGGAGGGAAATGGGGTGAAGGAGGAAAATGGGGGTGAAGGAGAAGGAAAAGGTGAAGGAGAAGGAAATGGGGTGAAGGAGGTAAATAGTGTGAAGGAGAGGGAAATGGGGGTGATGGAGAGGAAATGGGTGTGAAGGAGTTGGAAATGGGTGTGAAGGAGGGAAATGGGGTGAAGGAGGGAAATGGGTGTGAAGGAGGGAATTGGGTGTGAAGGAGAGGGAAATGGGATGAAGGAGGGAAATGGGTGTGAAGGAGAGGGAAATGGGTGTGAAGGAGGGAAATGGGTGTGAGGGAGTGGGAGATGGCTGTGAAGGAGGGAAATGGGTGTGAAGGAGAGGGAAATGGGTGTGAAGGAGAGGGAAATGGGTCTGAAGGAGGGAAATGGTTGTGAAGGAGAGGGAAATGGGGGTGATGGAGAGGGAAATGGGTGTGAAGGAGGGGGAAATGGGTGTGAAGGAGGGAAATGGGTGTGAAGGAGAGGGAAATGGGGGTGAAGGAAAGGGAAATGGGAGTGAAGGAGGGAAATGGGTGTGAGGGAGTGGGAAATGGGTGTGAAGGAGGGAAATGGGTGTGAAGGAGAGGGAAATGGGGGTGAAGGAGAGGAAATGGGGTGAAGGTGAGAGAAATTGGCGTGAATGAGGGAAGTGGGGATGAAGGAGATGGAAATGGGGTTGAAGGAGAGTGAAATGTGGTAAGGGAGAGAAATGGGGGTGGAGAGGGAAATGGGGGTGAAGGAGAGGGAAATGGGGTGATGGACAGGGAAATGGGGATGAAGGAGAGGGAATGGAGTGAAGGAGAGAGAAATGGGGGAGCAGGAGAGAGAAATGGGGTGAAGGAGAGAGAAATGGGGGTGAAGGAGGGAAATGGAGGTGAAGGAGTGGGAGATGGGGGTGATGGAGAGGGAAATGGTTGTGAAGGAGGGGGAAATGGGTGTGAAGGAGGGAAATGGTTGCGAAGGAGAGTGAAATGGGGGTGAAGGAGAGGGAAATGGGGGTGAAGGAGGAAAATGGGGTGACGGAGTGAAATGGGGGTGAAGCTAATCGAAATGGGGGTGAAGGTGAGGGAAATTGGCGTGAATGAGGGAAATGGGGATGAAGGAGATGGAAATGGGGGTGAAGGAGAGTGAAATGGAGTAAAGGAGGGAAATGGGGTGACGGTGAAGGAAATGGGGGTGAAGGAGAGGGAAATGGGGTGAAGGAGAAGAAATGGGGTGAGGGAGAGGGAAATGGGGTGAAGGAGAGGGAAATGGGTTGAAGGAGAGAGAAATGGGGGAGAAGGAGAGAGAAATGGGGGAGAAGGAGAGATAAGTGGGGGTGAAAGAGAGGGGAATGTGGGTGAAGGAGAGAGAAATGGGGTGAAGGAGAGAGAAATGGGGGAGAAGGAGAGAGAAATAGGGGTGAAAGGGAAATGCCGGTGAAGGAGAGAAATGGGGTGAAGGAGGGAAATGGGAGTGAAGGAGGGAAATGGGGTGAAGGTGGAAAATGGGGGTGAAGGAGAGGGAAATGGGGTGAAGGAGGGAAATGGGGTGAAGGAGAGGGAAATGGAGGTGAAGAGAGGGAAACGTGGGTGAAGGAGGGAAATGGGGTGAAGGAGAGGGAAATGGGTTGAAGGAGAGGGAAATGGGTTGAAGGAGAGAGAAATGGGGGAGAAGGAGAGAGAAATGGGGGAGAAGGAGAGAGAAATGGGGGTGAAGGAGGGAAATGGAGGTGAAGGAGTGGGAGATGGGGGTGATGGAGAGGGAAATGGTTGTGAAGGAGGGGGAAATGGGTGTGAAGGAGGGAAATGGTTGCGAAGGAGAGTGAAATGGGGGTGAAGGAGAGGGAAATGGGGGTGAAGGAGGAACATGGGGTGACGGAGTGAAATGGGGGTGAAGCTAATCGAAATGGGGGTGAAGGTGAGGGAAATTGGCGTGAATGAGGGAAATGGGGATGAAGGAGATGGAAATGGGGGTGAAGGAGAGTGAAATGGAGTAAAGGAGGGAAATGGGGTGACGGTGAAGGAAATGGGGGTGAAGGAGAGGGAAATGGGGTGAAGGAGAAGAAATGGGGTGAGGGAGAGGGAAATGGGGTGAAGGAGAGGGAAATGGGTTGAAGGAGAGAGAAATGGGGGAGAAGGAGAGAGAAATGGGGGAGAAGGAGAGATAAGTGGGGGTGAAAGAGAGGGGAATGTGGGTGAAGGAGAGAGAAATGGGGTGAAGGAGAGAGATATGGGGGAGAAGGAGAGAGAAATAGGGGTGAAAGGGAAATGCCGGTGAAGGAGAGAAATGGGGTGAAGGAGGGAAATGGGAGTGAAGGAGGGAAATGGGGTGAAGGTGGAAAATGGGGGTGAAGGAGAGGGAAATGGGGTGAAGGAGGGAAATGGGGTGAACGAGAGGGAAATGGAGGTGAAGAGAGGGAAACGTGGGTGAAGGAGGGAAATGGGGTGAAGCAGAGGGAAATGGGGATGAAGGTGAGGGAAAGTGGCGTGAATGAGGGAAATGGGGTTGAATGAGATGGAAATGGGGGTGAAGGAGAGTAAAATGTGGTACAGGAGGGAAATGGGGTGATGGTGAGGGAAATGGGGGTGAAGGAGAGGGAAATTTGGTGAAGTAGAAGAAATGGGGTGAAGGAGAGGGAAATGGGTTGAAGGAGAGAGAAATGGTGGAGAAGGAAAGAGAAATGGGGGAGAAGGAGAGAGAAATGGGGGTGAAAGAGAGGGGAATGCGGGTGAAGGAGAGAGAAATGGGGTGAAGGAGAGAAATGGGGGAGAAGGAGAGAGAAATGGGGTGAAAAGGAAATGGGGTGAAGGAGGGAAATGGGAGTGAAGGAGGGTAATGGGGTGAAGGAGGTAACTGGGGTGAAGGAGAGTGAAATGGGGTGAAGGAGGTGGAAACGGGGTGAAGGCGGGGGAAATGGGCATGAAGGAGAGGGAAATGGGGTGAAGGAAAGAGAAATGGGGGTGAAGGAGAGAAAAATGGGGGTGAAGGAGAGAGAAATGGGGGTAAAGGAGGGAAATGAGGGTGAAGGTGAGAAATGGGGTGAAGGAGAGGCATCTGGGTTGCAGGAGAGGGAAATGGGATGAAGGAGGGAGAAATGGGGTGGCGGTGAGGGAAAGGGGGGTGAAGGACAGGGGAATGGAGTGAAGGAGAAGAAATGGGGTGAAGGAAAGGGAAATGGGGTGAAGGAGAGAAGAATGGGGGTGAAAGAGAGGGATCTGCGGCTGAAGGAGGGAAATGAGGTGAAGGAGGGAAATGGGGGTGAAGGAGGAAAATGGGGGTGAAGGAGAAGGAAAAGGGGGTGAAGGAGAAGGAAATGGGGTGAAGGAGGTAAATAGTGTGAAGGAGAGGGAAATGGGGGTGATGGAGAGGGAAATGGGTGTGAAGGAGTTGGAAATGGGTGTGAAGGAGGGAAATGGGGTGAAGGAGGGAAATGGGTGTGAAGGAGGGAATTGGGTGTGAAGGAGAGGGAAATGGGGTGAAGGAGGGAAATGGGTGTGAAGGAGAGGGAAATGGGTGTGAAGGAGGGAAATGGGTGTGAGGGAGTGGGAAATGGCTGTGAAGGAGGGAAATGGGTGTGAAGGAGAGGGAAATGGGTGTGAAGGAGAGGGAAATGGGTCTGAAGGAGGGAAATGGTTGTGAAGGAGAGGGAAATGGGGGTGATGGAGGGGGAAATGGGTGTGAAGGAGGGGGAAATGGGTGTGAAGGAGGGAAATGGGTGTGAAGGAGAGGGAAATGGGGGTGAAGGAAAGGGAAATGGGGGTGAAGGAGGGAAATGGGTGTGAGGGAGTGGGAAATGGGTGTGAAGGAGGGAAATGGGTGTGAAGGAGAGGGAAATGGGTGTGAAGGAGAGGGAAATGGGTGTGAAGGAGGGAAATGGTTGTGAAGGAGAGGGAAATGGGGGTGATGGAGAGGGAAATGGGTGTGAACGAGGGGGAAATGGGTGTGAAGGAGGGAAATGGGTGTGAAGGAGAGGGAAATGGGGGTGAAGGAGAGGAAATGGGGTGAAGGTGAGAGAAATTGGCGTGAATGAGGGAAGTGGGGATGAAGGAGATGGAAATGGGGGTGAAGGAGAGTGAAATGTGGTAAGGGAGAGAAATGGGGGTGGAGAGGGAAATGGGGGTGAAGGAGAGGGAAATGGGGTGAAGGAGAGGGAAATGGGTTGAAGGAGAGGGAAATGGGTTGAAGGAGAGAGAAATGGGGGAGAAGGAGAGAGAAATGGGGGAGAAGGAGAGAGAAATGGGGGTGAAGGAGGGAAATGGGGTGAAGGAGTGGGAGATGGGGGTGATGGAGAGGGAAATGGTTGTGAAGGAGGGGGAAATGGGTGTGAAGGAGGGAAATGGTTGCGAAGGAGAGTGAAATGGGGGTGAAGGAGAGGGAAATGGGGGTGAAGGAGGAAAATGGGGTGACGGAGTGAAATGGGGGTGAAGCTAATCGAAATGGGGGTGAAGGTGAGGGAAATGGGGGTGAATGAGGGAAATGGGGGTGAAGGTGAGGGAAATGGGGGTGAAGGAGAGTCAAATGGCGTAAAGTAGGGAAATGGGGTGACGGTGAAGGAAATGGGGGTGAAGGAGAGGGAAATGGGGTGAAGGAGAAGAAATGGGGTGAGGGAGAGGGAAATGGGGTGAAGGAGAGGGAAATGGGTTGAAGGAGAGAGAAATGGGGGAGAAGGAGAGAGAAATGGGGGAGAAGGAGAGATAAGTGGGGGTGAAAGAGAGGGGAATGTGGGTGAAGGAGAGAGAAATGGGGTGAAGGAGAGAGAAATGGGGGAGAAGGAGAGAGAAATGGGGGTGAAAGAGAAATGCCGGTGAAGGAGAGAAATGGGGTGAAGGAGGGAAATGGGAGTGAAGGAGGGAAATGGGGTGAAGGTGGAAAATGGGGGTGAAGGAGAGGGAAATGGGGTGAACGAGAGGGAAATGGAGGTGAAGAGAGGGAAAACGTGGGTGAAGGAGGGAAATGGGGTGAAGGAGAGGGAAATGGGGGTGATGGAGAGGGAATTGGGCGTGAAGGACGGGGGAATGGAGTGAAGGAGAAGAAATGGGGTGAAGGAAAGGGAAATGGGGTGATGGAGAGAGGAATGGTGGAGAAGGAGAGAGAAATGAGGGTGAAAGAGAGGGAAATACGGCTGAAGGAGGGAAATGGGGTGAAGGAGGGAAATGGGGGTGAAGGAGGAAAATGGGGGTGAAGGCGAAGGAAATGGTGAAGGAGAAGGAAATGGGGTGAAGGAGGGAAATAGGGTGAAGGAGAGGGAGATGGGGGTGATGGAGAGGGAAATGGTGGTGAAGGAGGGGGAAATGGGTGTGAAGGCGGGAAATGGGTGTGAAGGAGAGGGAAATGGGGGTGAAGGAGAAGGAAATGGGGGTGAAGGAGAAGGAAATGGGGTGAAGGAGGGAAATGGGGTGATGGAGAGGGAAATGGGTGTGAAGGAGAGGGAAATGGGTGTGAAGGAGAGGGAAATGGGTGTGAAGGAGA